>NC_052502.1:71138769-71416139 GCF_016617805.1 Bactrocera tryoni | reverse complement strand
AATTATATAAAAAAATATATTTTTTTCAAAATAATTGAAATAAGTTTAAAAAAACACTCACCATTAATATGTAAAGCTGTAAAGAAAGAAAAATATTTTTTGCATTAATATACATACATACATATGTACATACTTATTCAAAATTTTTTTCATAAATTTTGAAATTTTCAAAAAAGATTAAAAAAAAAATTACAAAAAAAAAATATTTAAAAAAAATTTAAAAAAAAAAATAAAAAAAAAAATAAAATAATCCGACGCTTTCAAAATAAAACCCATGCGAATAATATTTTTGCTTTAATAACTATTTTCATGAGCAGAAAAACTTTTTTCAACTTCGGAATTTTTTTTAATTAAGAAATATAATGTAAGTTCTCAATATCACATCTCCTTTCTTTCCTTTCAATCTGACTACTTTACTGTAGCATCCAGACCAAATTTTTACTATTTCCCGGTATCTCTCTGTATCTTTCTAAGTTTTTAGGTTAGGTTTGACGAAAAGCAATCTTCTATATTTCAAAGTCTTGCTAGGTTTGATTTGACAACTGACAGCCTTACAAATATGTCCAACAGAATTTGAAAATGATTTATAATTATCTATGCCAAGGCCAGAACTTGTGCGACTGCGAGTTGCTTCTGCCATATTGAGATTGAAATATCTCGCCAGACACACCTTTGAAGAACCCAGCGAAGTGGCTGGGAATATTATCAACCGGCTTAATAAAATTGCAGTGAGCTCAAAAGCCTCAACGATTTATAAGGATCTGGTGATTCACATTTTGGCGTTTGAAGCATGAATATCTGCAAGTGCAAGTGAGATCCAGCGACTTTGAATCAACACTTCGATCTCAACTCACCTAACCTAATTTGTATATGATTCTGCATGAAAAGAAGACAATGTCTGGATATATAATTTAGTAAAAAAATGTGTTCTCATATAGTGAATACTCATAAACACCAAAACAGGCCGCTTGCCCCAGAATCTTCTTTGAAAGTCAAATATATGTATATGCATACATTTCTTTTACAAAGCACTGAAAAAGTAGTTTGAGACATATTAATCTTATTTTGAAGCAATAAAAATTGTATAAAAGTAGCACTTGGGTAGTGCTTGGGAGTAAATTTAAAACTAGACAAGCTAAGTGCAGTTTGTAAAACAAGTTAGAGATGATTGTTGTTAGTTGAGAGGGAAGTTAAGTAGGTAGGTTAGGCCAGCTCTCTAATTTCATAAACAGAATACATTTCTAGTGTGGCTTTCATCAGGCTATCAAATGGTCATCCCAAGGCTATCAAGACGCCATCCTAGTTATGGTTTCAATCGCTCCCTCAAGAGCTCTTGTAATAAGGTGTTTCTTGTATACCGCTTATGTGATATTCTTATAATTTTCATGAATCATGAGGTGAAGCGACTCATTTGGAGTTAAAAAATTTTAAAATATTTTTGGAAGAGTCGAGAAGATTTTCTGTTTTTTTTTTCTGCAATTTTAGCAACTTTTATCTCTCCTTTCAAGTCATAAGTACTTAAAGTCCACAATAATTAGCACCGCACCGACACAAATCCATTCAAAAACCTTACATTATCTTAAGTTATGTTACGTTAACGTTAATGTGAAATATTAAAAATACCTTAAAATTGTTGTTGCTTTTTTACTTAAGCATAATTTATGCGCGTACTTAAGCGTGTATTTCATTTAAGCTGCGCAGAAAATATTCGAGGATCATGTTTGCAAAGATCAGCTACTAATTACAGCTGTAAATGCAAATATATACAAGTGTGTGTGTATATGTATATGTGTGTGTGCAACTGATTATTTGCAACAAATCAATTGCAATTAAGCCGAGCACATGTAAGATGCGCATTAAAAACGGCGCTTTATGATACAAAAGTGGCGGCATAAAAGCATGTAAATGTGTGTGTATGTATTTTTGAGTATCTATGTGCGCATGCA
This sequence comes from Bactrocera tryoni, assembly GCF_016617805.1. Lineage (NCBI taxonomy): Eukaryota > Metazoa > Arthropoda > Insecta > Diptera > Tephritidae > Bactrocera > Bactrocera tryoni. Next base: position 71,414,193 of record NC_052502.1, on the reverse strand, counting down.
AGTGTGGGAAGATCATTTTGCCGAAAAAACGCATTAAGCGCTTAAGTGTGTTTTCGAATATATTTTTGAGCATATCTTATGCATTTACATATACATATATGCATATGTACATATGTATGGCATGTGCATATACATATGTTTGTAGGTATGTGTAAGTGTGTATATTTTTCGCGAGAAGTCGAAATGTTTAATGGGTACGTGCCACAAAAGGTAATTAATGGAACAGGCAAACGTAAAAAATGGCATAAATAAAAATTATAACAACAATAACAACCATGTTGGAAACATTTGTGCAGAGATTTTACGGGCCAAGCGCACAGTATACATACGCGTATACATACATATGTGCATGTTAAAACTTAAGTACATACATAAATAAGTGCGAGAGCTGCTTGAAGCAAAGGTGGAATACAAAAACAACACACATATGAAATAAAAAATTCAAATTTCGAAATTAATTAAAATAATTTGAAAAACGAAAATTTTAAATTTCAAAAATAACTAAATTTCTAATAAATAAATTAAAAAAATTATAAACTTTTTTTTAAATAAAGTATTGGAAAATTAAAACAAAATGTAACTTAAAATTTTTAAGAACTAAAGGCATAAATGTTTAATGAAAAAATTCTATAAGCCAAATTAAATTAATTAAAAAAATTTAATTTGAAATTTTTTTAACTTTTTCTTTAATTAAGTATTTAATTAAAAACCAAATTAAATTAATTTAAAAAATTTGATTTGAAATTTTTTAAACTTTTTCTTTAATTAAGAATTTAATTAAAAACCAAATTAAATTAATTTAAAAAATTTAATTTGTTTTTCTTTAATTAAAACTTTAAAAACTTAGAAAAGTGCAAAAAATTAAGTTAAATTTTTTGTATGAATTAATTTAATTAAATTTTTAATTAAAGAAAAGGGTAAAAATTATAAAATATTTTTAATCAATTAAATTTAATTTTTTAATTTTTTTGATTAAAATTTTTAATTTTCATTTATTTTCATATTTTTGAAATTCTAATTTTTTTCTTTTCCTAATTTTTTTTTAATTAATTTTTTAATTTCAACACAGAATAATTAAAAATATAAAAAATTATTTTTTTTTAAACAAAATTTTAATTAAAAATTTAAATTAAATTTAATTAAAAAATTTAATTTGAAATTTTTTTAACTTTTTCTTTAATTAAGTATTTAATTAAAAACCAAATTAAATTAATTTAAAAAATTTAATTTGAAATTTTTTAATTAAAACTTTTTCTTTAAGTGCAAAAAATTAAGTTAAATTTGTATTTAATTAAAAATTTTTAAAATTAAATTATATTTTTAAAAATTTATTTAATTTTTTTAATTAAAATTTTTAATTTTCAATTTTCAATTTTAGAAAAGTACATTTTTTTAAAAATTTTAAGTTAAAAATTAAAAAATTTTATTGAAATTTAATAAAAGATAATAATATAAATAACTAAGTTTAATTTGAAAAAAAATATAATTTTAGGAAGTCAGAATATTAATAAAGCTTTCAGCTACAAAAAAAGTTTTAATAAAAATTTGAAAGCAAAATTTTCGAAAATTATTATTTTAAATAATTTTTTTATAAAAGCAAAAGTTGTAATTATTTGCATCAATATTTCAAAATTATTATTAACATATGTTTGAAATTCCAATTTTCCTTTCTCACAATATTTTTAATTAAATTTTTTAATTTCAAAATGGAATAATTCAGAATATAAAATTTTTTAAAATTGAAATTTAATAAAACACAATAATAAAAATAACTAAATTACTAAGTTTAATTTGAAAAAAAATATAATTTTAGGAAGTCAGAATATTAATAAAGCTTTCAGCTACAAAAAAAGTTTTATATAAAAATTCTGAAAGCAAAATTTTCGAAAATTATTATTTTAAATAATTTTTTTATAAAAGCAAAAGTTGTAATTATTTGCATCAATATTTCAAAAAGTTTAAAATTTATTTTTTAAATTCAATATAAAATAATTAAAAACTTAAATTTCGGAAATGAAATTTTTAAATAAAAACAAATAAATTTAAAAAGTAAATTTTAAATATAAAAAAATTAAATTAAAAAAAACAATACAAATCAAAATTTAAAATATAAAAAAAATTAATTTAATTTAAAGTTTTAAATTATTTTTTTCTATGCCAGGAATATATATAATTTAATTGTACATACAAACATAAAACATTGAAAAAACTAAACATAAAAATTAAAATTTCAATTGAAAAAAATTGTTTAGTTTAAAAAATTAAAATTTAATTTTAAAAATTTTAAATTATTTATTTTTTCAAATTTCTGATTATATATATATATTATTTAATTTAAAAAATTTGAATTTAAAAGTTTTTCAATTTTCAAAATATGTAAAAAATTAATTAAAATTACGAACATAAAAAAGTTAATTTAATTTAAGAAAATTACAAACTTAAATTTTTTTGTATATATTAATTTACAAACTTAAATTATTTTTTTTATTATTTTTAATAATAATTAAAGATATAAATTTTGGGGAAAAATATGATTAAAAGTAAAAAAATTTCATATATATATAAAATTAATTTAAAATTAAGCATGATTAAAAATTATAATTAAATTAAAAAAAAAAAAACAAAAAATATTGCAAATTAGCAAATTAATTACGAACTTTTGTCAGAAAGTTTCAAGAGTCCTTTAACATTTATACGAACAAGGAAATATACATATAATCAAACATAAGATCACTTGCATAAAAAAATTACTCTGAAAACAAGAAAATTGTCTTGTAGGCGGCAAGGCAAAGCTGTCATTTTTCAAAAACTCTCGCATAACTATTGCTAAACTGTAAGCGCAATGCATTTTTCGAAGCTGCGCTAAGTGTGTTTCTGCATTAAAATTTCGCTAACGCTCACCTTTACACAAGGAAAAAGGTGAAAAGCATAAACTCACAAACACAATGACCTAGAAATAGCAATCCGAGTACGCGAGATAACTGAAAATTATTGTATTATAATATTGATGGTTGCAACTAGTAGGCGTTGCAAGGCTCAAGGATAACGCTGCTCTTCCGTTTTTGTGCGCGAACGCGGCTATTGTTAATTCCTTTGTATGTGTCGCAGCGTTGGTGCCGCCTACCTGCGCGCAGCGCAACGCGCTAAAGATTCGCCAAAGCGTTGGTCAACTTCCGCAAGTGATTACAATTTTTCGCAATTAGTGGAGATGCCACTTCATTGTAATATACATACATAATTAATAGCGCAGTTCCAGGTAAAAAGTAATTAAGGATGCGCGGCGCGGCGCGCTGCGAGCAGAGAGTGTGTGTATGTGCCGCGCATTGCTGTTTACTGGAAGCGCAAGATTATATGTTTGTGCCTATATACGTATGTATGTATGAGCGCTGAGTAACGCGCAAGTGAATAGATTGTGAGCGCAAAATATATATACATAGATATGTATGAAAAATGTGTGTGTTTGAGTGAGTATATGCGCAAGCGCTCATATTGCTTGAAATGCAAGTGTTACTTTAAATTCTTGGCTTTGCATTTTGTAAGCATTTATTCAAAGTAATAGCTATATATGACATTTTTGCTACTTTCGGCAGTAAGTTTGCGCCAATGCGCGCGGCTTAGCATACATCTGATAAATATATCTACAAAAACGCGCAGCACGTTGCAAGTAGCGCAAGGAGCCGCACTACAAATATACATACACATACTTGCGCGCTACGTATGTATATGCAGCCATTTTGCTAAAGGTATGCAGCGCGCTGCCAAAGTAGACGCCGGTACTGTCAGCGCTGCTGTATCTGCTGCGCGTTGTTGTTATTTTTGTGTGCTGAGCGCGCACGCGCAACATAACTATGCCGCAGCGACGTGTAGTTACTTGCGCATTGCTTTCGATGCGAAGGATGATCGGCGCACACGAACACACACACATATATACATGCATACATACATAAACAGTGCGCCGAACACACGAGCGCGCATAAGCAGGACAACGACAGCCAAAACGAGACAAACACATACAAATCTACGTAGCTACAGCTGTAGAATATGCTGTAGCGCGCTCTGTAGCTGCGCCGCTGTTGTACTCATATGTTGTTGTGTTTTTGTCGCAGCAGTGCTACAACAGAAGTAATATCATAGCCGAAATTTCGGCATACCACCGCAGAACGACAGTAACGATCGTGCCGTGTAGTTAACTACCTAAGCATCTTATAAACGTAGATAGTCCTTGTAGCGACAAAAAAAAATTTCGAAATCAACAACTGATAACAGAAAGCGACAAATATTTCGTTAAAGGTGCGCAAATCACAGTGTGTTTGAAACAGTTCATGATAAGTGCTTGAAAACAACAGGTGAGCAGCAACGTTCTCCAGTGTTAGCAAAAAAGTTGCATAAAAGCTCAAAAGCTTGAAAATAAAAGCTCAGTCTTGTGCGAAAGTGCTAAGTGAAAGGAACACGTGATTATTGATTATTTTAAATAATATAATAAACTGCTTTTTACAAAAATATTAAATTATTATTAAAAATAATAAATTATATTGAATTTAAATTATATTATATCAAAACTCAGTGCTAGTGTTTTAAAAAACGTGTCAAAAAGTTAAAACACTCGAAAGAAATTGTGATATAATCGAACTACTGAAACGGTGATGATAAAAACAAACGTACGAAAACTCACTTAGTGATATTAAAAGTGTCTCAGGAGCTTAAATTAGCAGTATCAGGTCTTGGCTTCAAAAAATGTAAGTTTTATCTCTAATAATAAATAAGAAAATTCCGGAAAGATCTTTTCTAAAAATGTTCAAACTCTCAAAAGATCATAATCTTTTACACAAAAAATTCATTAATCTTCATTAAAAAGGCGAAAAAATGTCAAAAGCTTCGGAAAACTAAAAAGCTTTCGAAAAGCTCTTTGGGCGTTGCTAGAACTGGGCGGTTTTCTGTATAGAAAATCAATAATATAATATTTATTGAAGATTTTGTTAGAGTCTTTATTGAAGAAAATACTAGAAACTGCTTAGGAAGCCCTGAATATTAGGAGGGAAACGAAACAGTTTGTGGTGGGCTTGTGGCAGAATAAAAAACATATTTTTGGCAGCATAGTGATAGTAAAAAAGACATAGACATAGACATAGATTTGAGGTTAGATTAGTTTTAAACTACTGCTCAAAGAAAACGAAAGTATTCTAAGAAGAATTTCTAAGCAAATAATATTTTGAAACTTGGAAAAAAGAAGAAACATTGATCAAGGGTGTTCTCCACGCTATTTTGAGGTTAGTTTAACTTAACTGTGCTGCTTGACTAGTGAAAATAGAAAAAATAAGGAATAAAAACTGTTGAGAGTGGAAATAAACTGAGTTCAGAGTATTATCTTCGAAAAAATATTAATCAAAGAAGTTCTTCACGACATTTTGAGGTCGTTGCGGTTGAAAGTAGAGAGAACTCAGAATATTTTAGTAACCATGTGTTTAATACTTAAGACATTTTTAATACTGAAGGGTTCGAATAAATAACTCAAAATATTTTAGAAAACACATTTCTAATACTTATTTGAAGGTTAGAGTAGTTCAAGTGAAAGGTTCAAATAACGAAAATTCAAATCAAAACACAGAAAGCATAAAAATCTGTTGAGAGTAGAATAGAGATAGAACAAGTGCATTAAAACCGCACAAAAATTCAAGAAACATTACTTTATTTCGAGGTTAGTTTAGTTCCAAAGTACTGCTCAAAGCAAGCAATACAAGGCGAGCGAAAGAGAGAGAAAATATATTATGAGAGTAGAGAGGGATCAAATATATTATGAGAGTTGAGAGTGAGTAAATAAGTGCACTCAAACTATTGTATTACATAAGGAAGAGCGCCAAAGCGGAGAGTATGCGGCAAGCGTAGGTTACTAGCATGTTTAGTTCAAGCATTTAAAGCAGTCAGCAAGCAAAGTCCGAGCAGTAACGGTACATGTAACGCAAGGATATTATAATATATTTTGAGGTTAAGGTAAGATTTTGATGGACGTAAATATAGGCATAGTCGGAGAGAGCTCCGCGAAAAGTTTCTAAAGTTTAGTAGGAAAGAAAAGAAGGAGTAAATAAGCGGTGTAAAAATTAGGTCTTGATTTTGAGAAGGTTATAGAAATTTGTTGTAAATTGTAAAAGCGCGAAGTCATACGAAAATTAATGAATTGTTAGAAGGTTTTTAGTAGAGAAGGACTCTGAAAAGTTTTAACAAATTTAGTAGGAAAGTTCCACAACCCTAGATGGAGCTTAGGGCGTAAGAAGGGGAAGCTTATGAACAAATATTGGGTGTAATAACTAAAGCTGCTTTTTGAGGAGGTTTTGGAATTTGGTGGCATTTTGCAAAGTCACAAAATCATACGAAAACTCAACGTAGTTGCTTTACAAGCCGACAAGCGTCTTCCAGGCGCCAAACCGTTCATACTCACTCTTGTTGTTGTTATATAATATATATTGTACATTATAAATTACACAGAACGTCTTTGTCGTTCTTGTATATGAACTCAGCGCTATGTAAATGAAGTCGAAAAGTTGTAGCGCCGCGCCTGCGCAGTTTCCTTTACATCTTTTCGTATCTGCAGAGTCATTTCTTTGCCACTTTGCTTTCTTTATGTCGAAAAACACTTAGTCATCAGTGCAAATTTTTAACTCCACACATTTTTTTCGTCTTTACAGTTCTTCGAAAATCAGCAACGAGCTCCGAATGCGCAGCGAGTCAGCAACACGCGACGAACGATTGTAAAAATCGAAATAAAAAACACACACGCATACAGACAGTGTCAAACGCAGCGACGCAGCACAGGCATTAATACACAGTTTGTTGCAGACACGCAATGTGCTAGAGTGCTAGCCAGCTAAGCGCTAAGAGACAGTTGCGATTTTACGCAAATCAAGCAACGCGCCACACATTTCGCAGCCAACAAGTAAAGTTATACTTTATAGCACCTTTCAAGCGAACAGTAATCTTAACAACAACACGCACAACATATGTAGTTGATGGCCTCAATTGAAACAGAGATGCCGCCGATGCATGCGGCTGAGACCGGTGGCGTGGCCGGTGGCGGTGTAGCCGACAATGGCAGCAATAACAGCAACGGCAACGCTAATGGCGGCAACAATGCCGCAGCAGTCGTCTCTAGCGGACCACATTCGAACGGTAGCGGTGTCGGCGATGCCGGACAACCGGGCACGAATAGCAATAATAATACGATCAGCGCGGCTGCAGACTCCAGCGATAACCAGCCGGGCACACCGCAGCCACCCACTAATGGCCAATTAATTGCCAACAACGAACAGCAACAACAACAGTTGGGTCACAATCCCTACGCCATGTACAGTTCGGTGGCGACCACAACGAATGGCAACGTCGGCTTGCCACATATGTACGGTAGCAGCATTTACGCTACAGCTGGCAGCCAACCAGATATGCAGCAGCAGCAGCAACAGCAACCACCATATCCCAGCTATCTGAACTCATTCGAGCAGTTCTACCAACAGCAGCAGCAGCAGCAACAACAACAGCAACATCAAGCGGGGGCTGCCATGGATTATGGACTGATGTATGGCGCTGGTGGCAACAGCAATGGCAGCAGCGACTACAAGTCCAACCAGTCGGCAGTTAGCAATGTGCGCTATCACCCCTACCTCAACAACCCGACTTCATGCAGCACCGGTGACGGCAACAATCGCAATGGCACGCCGGAAAATAATACTAACGGCGTTGTTAACGGCGGCACGTTACCGCTGCCACAAAGCAGCACCGCCGTGTCGACCACCACCAATTCGCTGAGCCCACGCTTAGTCAGCTCCAGCAGTCCAACATCGACTTCGACACACATGCAGTTAAGCGGTAGCTCTACAACCGGTTCGCCGGGCGGCAACTGCAAACTACAATGCAAGAAATGTGGACTCATGTGCGCCAGCGACAATGAACTGCAAGAGCATATTACCAATGTGCATGGCGCCTCGCCATATGGCAGCAGCGGCTACTCCAGCTCGCCGTACATAAAGGAGGAACTCTCTTCGGGCTCGCAACAGCAGTCCACAGCCACACAGGGCGGCAATCCGGGTGAGCTACTAGATTTGGATTCACAAAAGATGGTTTATCCGCCCGCACCGGGCAGCATACAATCACTGCTACATCATCCACACCAAATGCATGAGCCAGCAGGTGGCAGCGATCCCCTGCACTCCATGCACAGCATGCAACAACGCGCTCTACCCGGTTGGGAGCAACCACAGCCGCCAAATAATGGCATGCAGGAGGGTATGCCAGCCTACATGCAGCAACAGTCCACACAACCGCAGCCAGGCCAACAGCAGACTGACTTGAGCGGCAAGCCACCGCATGCGAATCAATCGCCGTATTACTCGCCCAAACAGTCGCCTTATCATGTGCCAGGCAGCATGCCGAACGGCGCAACTGGCATGTCTATAAAACAAGAATATGGCTTGATCAAAACTGAGTACCCCGACTCACAGAATTATGTGGATAAGTCTTTCGATCCCACTGTAACCGCTGATATATGTCAACAACCCCCGCCCTCCGTACAACAACAGCAAATGATGCCGGTTTCCTCAAGCCCAGCTGAGTTTCCTACGACCACAACTGGGCCACAGGATCCGCAACAGCAGTATCGTGGCTTTGAGCCACCCTCTTCGTCATCTGTTAATCCAGTCAGTTTGCCTACTAAGGCCGCCACTTGGAAGTCGAATGAGGCACGTCGACCGAAGACATACAACTGCACCGCTTGCAACAAGTGGTTCACTAGCTCGGGACACCTGAAGCGTCATTACAATACCACCTTGCACAAGAACGCAGTCAAGTCTAGCGGTCAGCCAGATCCAGCAACGCTGCCAATATCTGCGCACCATCATCCGACACGTGATCCAACCACAACAACTAAGTCACATAGCCGGCGCAATAACGCTAGTGCCGCTGCAGCAGCAGCTGCCGCCGCCGCCGCACAACAACAGCAACCACCAGCACCGGTGCAGCCACCCGAACCGCCTAGAAATTCGCCGGACTTTGCACAAGGTGCGGGTATGGGCATGTCGCAGTACTCCGCTTCACCATCGCCGACACAACAAATGCAGATGAACGGTGTACCGTATGGCGCCAACCCAGGCGGCTATCAGCCACAACAACAGCAATCGCAATACTTAAATCAAGTGCAGTCATCGACGAATAGTCATTCGCCCAGCCATATAAATGTGCCGGGTATCTCGCCAAACAACTCACAAACCGTCTTGAACGGTCACCCAAACGGGTTAGCAGGTCCCTCCGCCCCAGTAACACCACAACCAATGCCGTCCTCCCACACGAGGGGCCTGCTGAACAAAACAACAACCACTACCACAAAGAGCGAACCCTTGGAGGACAACTACCCGCACAACAGCAACAGCAACAACAGCACAATGCACATTCGCTCGCCACAGCAGGAAACGGAATCGGACACGGATCCGGAGTTGGACAACACGCTGTCGTCGGAGGAGCGGGATCGCTCCCAAATGGACATGGAAATGCTGCAGCAGCAGCAACAGCTACAACTGGAAGAGGAGGCAGCAGCAACAGCAGCAGTGGCAGCGGAACAGGCACAGGAGGCCGAGGTACAGTTACAACGCCACCGTCAGGCACAGGCGGATCTGGAGCAGGGGGAGGAATTGCAGGTTTTCCACCATCAGCTGTTGGAGGAATTGGAGGGGCCGCAACGACATTATCACAACACAACGCCCACGCTCAATCCGGCGTCGGAGCACAGCATGCGACCGCTATCGCCCCTTATTACCTCCCACCAGCACTACCACCAGGAGCAGCTGCAGCGTCCGCCGGGAATGGTGGACAACATTTTCTCTCCCATGCAGCCGCCAGCGGCAGTCACTATGCCAGCCAATATAATGGATCCCCAATACAACATCCTACCTTTGGGTATCAACACGCCGCCGCTGCTCAGCAGCAGTATGCAGCTGCTGCCGCCGCAGCAGCCCATCACCAGCACCAGCACAGCTACTATGGTCAATATGGGCAGCATCCATATGCTGCACAGCCGCCACCACACCCAGCAAGCGGAGCCGGAACAGCCGGAGCGGCTGGTGTTACCATCCATGCGCAGTATGCTGCTCAACAATACCAGCATACAGTCGCCGGTGGACCACATCAATTCCATCACGCCGCAGCTGCTGCCGCCCATCACCACCACCACACAGCAGCTGCTGCCGCCGCTGCAGCAGCAGCCGCAGCTGCACACCACCAACACCATTCCATCATTCCAGCAGCTGCAGCAGGAGTCGGAGCTGGCGCCGCTGGAGCCCACAATGACTTATCACACTACTATTGGTAATGAGACGGCAATGTCTAGCGAAGATGGAGAAGTGATTACCATTAACAGCAGTAATAGCAGTAACGAAAGTAACGACTACATACACTTGTCCACAATGGATCCGTACAACGGAATGCAACCACAGCAGATGATCACCGCTGACGGGCAATTACTACAGTTTATGCCCTCTTCACTAATGGGTCAGCCGTTCTTTGCATTGCCTCCGCATACCACTTTACGTGAGTCATATCCACGTTCACCGCAAGAGGGCGACTTGCCGCCGGCTCATACGATTTTAGGCAATGGTGTGAACATGCAAGAGCACCTGTACCTACAAGAGCCATCGCAGACAATGGACAGCGGTGCAGTTGCACCGTATTCACCAAAAACTGAACTGGCCAGCCCGGACACGACCAGTAAAAGCGATATTAATACAACCGTTACAAACCAAAATGATGAAAGCGATAGCTCAACCGCTGGCAACAATACCAATATAATCGACACAACCACCGAGAACACCACCGCGAACGGCCGAAAAAACGCCACCAAAAAAGTTGCGAAACCACGTAGACCAACTAAGCGTCAAAGCGCATCAAAACGGAAGATTTCGCCCTCCCAATGCACCACTACGCCCCGCTCCATCACGTTACCGAATGGTCGTGTCAAATGTCTGGAATGCGATAAGGAGTTCTCCAAAAACTGTTACCTCACTCAACACAACAAGAGCTTCCACTCCGGTGAGTACCCATACCGTTGTGTTACCTGCGGTAAGCGCTTTGCTGAACCGGAGGTTCATCGTGTGCATAACTCACGACATCAAGCCACCGATAAGCCACACAAATGTGATCAATGCCCCAAACAATTTCACCACAAGACCGACTTACGTCGGCACATTGAAGCCATACACACGGGCATGAAACAGCATGTCTGTCCATTGTGTAATAAGGGCTTCTGTCGTAGAGATCATTTGCGTAAGCATGTTGAGACACATTCGCGTCCCAGAGTAGTCGCCAGACGTGTGCTTAATGCCATAGTTGCAGAGGGCTTATTTGATATGACGGAACTGGAGAAACCATACAGACCATATGAAAATGACACGACTACCGAGACGAAAGACGAAGAACAAGACCAAAATAACACTAGCTCAGGCCAGGACCAGTGCACAGAACCGAAACAACCCAAGGCTAAGAGGCGAAAAAAGAATAGTAATGTTAAGACCGAGCCAGTTGAGATGCCACCACCACTATATACAGCACCAAGAGCGCGTGCAACGTCGACGGCTGTAAGTGGTGAATTGGACGAGAACAGCTACTTAATAAGTTCGACTGACGAGAGTTACATAGATGAAGATAGTTTGATTATCGAAGATCACGAGTTAGAAGATGAAAATAATTATATAATTAAGGAGGAACCATATGTAGATGGTATGCCATATGCAGAAGCTATGCCAGAAAAGCAGCTGTCAGCCTTCTTTTGATCAAGTGACAGCAGTAATTAGTGGAAAGAAATATTAGAAATACTGAAAAGGCATTGTAGTTGGGTCAGGGTTTTTAGAGCATTTTACAGTAAATAAAGATGAGGTAGAAACGTAACATTCGAGTTATTTGTGTATAGAATAGAAATAAGAGAGTAGCAGTAAGACCATAAACTATTCAGAGTTTTTGGGGAAGTCTCAGCACTAGTACTTACAGCATTTAGCGGACTCAGCACTTTGCAGCGGCGTTTGCAACGTCTGAGCTGCTAAGTATTAGCTGCGGGTACCAAGTTTGTTATGTTTTAGGATGTTTGTATTACAAGTACACTGCAATACAAATGGTGCTACAATTTCGGTACAACGTAGAGAGTAGAGTGACGGAGACTCGAATAGGAACGTTTGTATTACTGTGTTACTATTCTTCCTTGAAGACGAGCAATCCGGTAAGCTTCACAGCAATAAGATGTTCGAGAAACGCAAGTTTCAGCACGTCTCAGTTGCTAAGACCTTCGAGCAACGCAAGTTTCAGCACGTCTCAGCTGCTGAGCACTAACTTGACGCTCCAGACTCTAATCTTGCAGGTTTAAGAAGCTCCAGAGAGCTACATATAGAAGCTAGAGACCCTGCCAGCGCTTTTAACCACACGGTTCGTAAGTGTGACTGTACCCTCGGTTCAAAAGTGGGGTTCGAATTTCTGTAGAGCTACTTCACCATATTAGCTATGACTTTTAGTAGCAAACCAGTAAGGTTTCAAGTCTAGTTGAAATAAACTGTGGACCAGACAATAAACCGACCAAAGTAACGTAAGCGTTGTGCCATTACAGCGGTCCGTATACGAAAAACGCGCTATGTTGTGTGTCTTAGCACGTAAAATGCGAGGCGACAGTGCCTTATCGATGTGAAAGTGTTGAATTCGGGAAATTAGCGGCAAGTCCACTAATTAGAGCTGGATGGTTGGGATTTTTGTGCGTTTTAAGCGCAATAACTGTGAGATCTTAGGGGTTATGTTGTGCCTAACTTGACTACTGCACGAAGTTGTGCAACTAACGGCGCTGTGCACTGGTTCGGACGCCTAAATCATACGTTTATTTGCGGCCTTAGCTACGAGCCGCTTGCCAAATGCAACCAAAACCACCTCAAAATGCCATATTTACAAGTACATAACTAGATTTGTATGAATTGAATTGAATTTATTATTTTCAACGCAAATACCTCAGCAGCGAAACAATGAAATATACTCAGGGTAGCCAACTAAAAATAGTATTATATAATTTATGTATAAAATGAAAATTATTTGTATTATTTTTTGTTAATTAAAAAACCTCATAATTTTAATTACTTGTAATGCAACGCTCAGAACCAATACATTACCTATTTTTGTATATTGTATTCATTTTTGTATTTTTTGCATTTACATAGTATTTTTTTATACAAAATTTTAATAATTTTGCAATTGAATTTTTCACATAGAATTTGCATAGCGTAAGTGCACTTACGCCGTTTTTGTAGTAATGCCAAAATTATGTAATGCACAAGTATTTGAATGAAACAATAATGAATATTTGTATTAATTATCCTTAGCTTACGTTTTGTACGGCATTCTGCATTATAATTAAAAATTAACTTTGCAAGTTTTCGAAAAAGCATTTTTGCAAAGCAGAAGCAGCTGCAGCCATTGCATGGAAGTGAGACGAAACGGCTTTGTCGTTTTAGTATTATAATTTACATAGTATTACTTATTTATAAAAATTGCGGCAAACATACCGAAGTGTATTTGTAATTAGCGCACAGCAACCGCTCATTAATTTAATTTAGTTTTAAATTTTATTTTCAACTAATTTTGTTTATATTTTATTAAACAACATGCAAAAAAGAATATATTTTGTAAACAATTGCAAAGGCTGTACTTAATTACAATAAATACAAAAATACAACATAAAAGAAGAAATATCTTTTTAATAATTTTAAGCAGCGTTTAAGCACTCATTGCCTACAGCGTGCCAATACAGGTTTGCATTTGTGACAGGGTGTGTAAAGATTTCGTTATATGCGAAAATTAAAATTTACCGTTTGTACCTATAAAATATTGTTTACAGCAATCAAAATTTAATTTATTTACTTTAAGCTTTGTTTTCTTAAAACTCACTTGTTAATAAAATTTTTTGTTACAGAATTTTAAATTTCGAAAATTGTCAATAAAATGTTTTGATTACCAACGTTTACAGTATTTTAATTTCGAAATAAATTTTAAAGAAAAAATTTGTATTTTGTAATTAAATTTAAATTATTAAAATTTTTATTAATTAAATTTAAATTAATTAAATTTTTGATTCATTAAATTTAAATTAGTTGTTAAATTTTAAATTAATTTTTAAATTATTAATTTTTTTATTAATTAAATTTAGATTAGTTAAAAAAATTAATTTAATTTAAATTAATAAAAAATTTAATTTTTTTAATTAAACTAAAATTAATTAAAATAAAATATTTTATGTTTAAATTTAATTTTTTTTCATATCTAACATTTTTTCTAGTTTCTTCGAATTGCCAAATTATATAAATAAATACAAATAAAAAAAATTAAATAACAGATAAATACAAATAAATTTAATTAACTAACTTCAAATTTCAAAAAAAAAACAAGATATATTTTTTTTTAATTTTTTCACAAAAGTCAAACCATTTTTCTTGAAAGAATATTGTCAACAAAAGTTTACCTTTATGTTTTCACAACAACTAAAACTAATTTTTTCTAAATGATTTAAACATATTTTTTTCAAAATGTTAATTTTTTGTTTTACAACTTTTTTAGCATATTATTTTATTTATTTTCAGAATATTAATTTTTTCCCTTGTTTAATTAATTAAACCAATTTTTTTTTAAATTATTTAATTTTTTTCAAAATTAATTAAAGTGTTTTTTTTTAAATTGTTAAATTTTTTTCAAAGCATTTGGTTTTATTTTTCACAACATAAATCGGAACAAAACTTTTTTTAAAATTTATTTTAATTTTTTTCAGAAAATACATTTTTTTCATCTTTTTTTTTCAAAATTAATTAAACTATTTTTTTTCAAAATTATTTAATTTTTTTTAAAATTTATTTTAATTTTTTTCAGAATATTAATTTTTGTCCATTTTTTTCAAAATTAATTAAACTATTTTGTTTTCAAAATTACTTAATTTTTTTCAAAGCAAATGGTTTTATTTTTCACAACATAAATCGAATCTAAACTTTTTTTAAAATTAATTTTAATTTTTTTCAGAAAATAAATTTTTGTCCATTTTTTTTCAAAATTAATTAAACTAGTTTTTTCAAAATTATTTACTTTTTTTCAAAGCATTTGGTTTTATTTTTCACAACATAAATCGAAACTAAACTTTTTTTAAAATTTATTTTAATTTTTTTCAGAATATTAATTTGTTCCAATTTTGTTTTACTAAAATGTATATGTTTTATAATAATATTTTTTTTTTTCAAAAAATGAAACTAAATTTTTTTGAAAGATATTTCTTAGTTTTTTTTAATTTTTTTTTTTTTGTAAAATTAATAAAACTAATATTTTCAAAATTATTTAAATTTTTTCAAAATAATTGATTTTATTTTTCAAAATATAAAACCAAAATCAACTTTTTTTATTTTTATTTTTTTTTGAATATTAAGTTTATTATAATTTTTTTCTAATTTTTTTTTTTTAATTTTTTTTTAGTTTCTCAGATAAATAAAAATGTATCTTAAACTCATTTTGTTTAATTTATATTTTAACAGATTTAAAATTCAAACATTTGCATTTTTTTTTCAAAAACTAAATAATTTTTTTTGTAATATTTTTATAATTTTCGTTTTAATTTTTTTAAGTGTATTTTTTATATTGTTTAATATTTTCTTAAAAAAAAATATTTTCAAAACTTTTTTTTCAAAAATTAAAGCTTTTCTGAAAAATGTTTTTTAATTTTTTTCTAGATATTTGGTAATTTTTTTTTTAAATATTTTCTTTAATTTTTTTTTCAAAAAAAATTTAAACTCTGTTTTTCAAAACTACTTAAACTAAACTAATTTTTTTAGGTTTCGTTTTCTAAAAACTAAAACAAAACTACTTTTTTTCAAAAAGGTTTTAACATTTTATTGAGATTGTTTTTCAATAATTTTTTATTTTTACTTTTAAATTATTTCATTTCATAAATAACAAAAATTTATTTAATTTTGTTTCTTCACTAAATGAAAGAAAACGCACACTCTGTTACAAAAGCAAGCAAACTTATTCTCACTCTACATTAAGGTGACCAGATTTTATTATCGCACCGCATGACTTTGGCTTACAAAAAACATTACATGAAACATATATAAATAAAAAAATATAATTTTGTAATACTCACATATACATAAATATATATGTATATACTCAAAGCTTAACGCCATATCTATTAATTAATTATAATTTTAATTTAATTTTAGTTTTAATATATAAATTGTAATATATATTTTTTGCCATACAGTATAAAAAACATAACAATAATTATTTTAAACTACTAATTTATGAAAAGCTCAAAATTACGTAAAAAAATTATTTGCGTTTAAAAACAATTTCAAAATGGATTTTCGATTAAAAATTAATTAGTTTTTTAATTTTTTGTCGTTGACAATGATCACTTAAAAAGATAATTTAGATTTTTTTAATTACTTTTAATTAAAAAAATGTATCTTAAAAAATTACCACAAAATTAAAAATGTGTATTCAATTTTTGTTCTATTAAAAATATTTTTTTAATTAAAAAATAATTAAATTAAATTAGAATTTTTTTTTTATTTTTTAAAAACATTTTCAAATAATTTAATAATAAATTTTTTATGAAATTAACTTTTTATAATTGTACAGTATTTTCTAAAATTTAATTAATACAATTAAAGCTTTTATCGAAAATTCTCAAATTAGCAAAAAAATACACGTAAAAAGCTGTCAATATTTTTTTGCGCTACATTATTTTGGCAAAACCAATACTTTCTTGAACTTAAAATTTCTTCTGAAAAAAAAATTTTCTTTATTAAATTTCTGAAAAAAATTACTCATAATTCACGCTAAACTGCAAAAAATACTCAAATGGACCAACAGCCATAAAAGCTGCTCATATAGAGCTTACATAACAGTTATCTAAGCTGTACTTAACCGTTATGTGACCTTTATGCATTTTAATTTTTGCTCGGCTCAGTTTTTATGACTTCTGGTCACCCCAAAACGCATTAGCTGTAAAGTATGGATTTAGTAACCGCAAATGGCAAAGTGCTTCATGATTTTGTACCTAAACTTATAAATAAAAATTCATTGTTTGAAAATATATATTTTGAAATATATTAATATTGAAATTTAAAAATGCAAAAACAAAAGAAAAAACATTTTTAAATTATGTTAAAGATACTCGTACGCTGCGCGTGGCATATACTTATGTTAGTATTGTTTAGATTTTAGTTATTAATAGCTTTGGTGGGCATAAATTGCCCAAAAAACAAAACAAAAAAATTATCAAATATTTTATGGATGCATGAAAAGCAGAAAAATAAATTATTGCAATTGTATTTACAACTGAAAAATATATCTTTTGCGTTTTCTTTTAATTTATTTTTGGTTGGTAAAATTTTGAAGTTTTTTTTAGGGTTTTTGCATGTTTGCCGGCTTCATGTGAGTAGCAATTGGTTAAAAATTCAGTTACTTTTTTGTGCTTGTTTTAGTTTTTTTTAAATATTCTATTAATGTTCTATTTTATGAAGTTAAAAATTTGTACATCTCGTTTTAAATTTTTAACTAAATAATTTCCCCAATTTTTCTTTTATTTTTTGAGCAACTTCATTTCTAATTTTTTATTCCATTTTAAGCTTCTGGCAACCCTTATTGAGTAAAAAAAGGTATTCAATTAGCTTTGGCCTCAGTTCTAGTAACTTAGATTCGAGAAAAAGTGTTTTCAATATTTTTTATTGCTTCAGATTCCATTAACACAATTTAGACTAATTTTTGAACTTATAGCTCTAAAATAAGCTTAAAGCTTTGAGCCATTGAGTTCTGTACTCACATGAAACTTTTTCAATAAGATATTATACTTCGCGACATTTAGTTTAGGATCTGGTCCAACAAATCCACAGTGCATTGGAAGTGATTAGACTTTTTTCTTCAAAGAAAATTTATTTAGAACCTCGCCAAACAGGTTTCCAACAGATTGGCAATGTATAGAATTCTTAAAAAAAAAACTTTAATTTTGAAACCAAAATGCTGTCCACCTAAGTCAAACAGTCAGTAGAAATAAAATGTGACATAAGGCGCGACAAGTCTTTTGAAAAGTGGCACTTCCCTTCCCAAGACCGAAACCTGTTGTAAGTTGGTTATTGTACCTCTGCTTTGGATAAAAGATGTTCGATGAAACCGGTATTAATAACACTTTTGGAATAAGGACCTTGACAGAAAAAACTGATCCTTTCTGTAGATGTAATATAAGACAAAACTTTTGGAAACTTATGCATCTCTGCAAGTCAAATCTTTTGACAACTGGCACATCTCTTCCGAAGACCGAAACCAGTTGTAAGTTGGTTATTCTACCTCTGATTTGGATGAAAAATTTTCGGTGGAATTGATATTACAATACTTTCGGAATTTAGACCTTGACAGAAAAACTGATCCTCCCGGTAGTAAATAACTTAAGATATAAAGTATTGATTCGTAAAACAGATGTTCTAAAAGCTTACTCTATCTTAAGCTATAAGACCTTCAAATCAATAATGAAGAACAAAGTATATTTTACTGGTGTATTTTGGATATTCTAAGACCTTTCTGGCAGTTGACAGACATATTTAACTACATATATAACTCAGAGTCCACTTTAGGATATTATGCTTCTGTAGAAGTTGTTCTTAAATCTTTAAAATAAATAAAATTTAACCCAGACTCTAGTTTAGGATACTATTCTTCTATAGCCTTTGTTCTAAAATCTGTAAAGTAAATAAAAGATCTGATAATTCTATACAGTTTTCTTAGAAAGTATTACAGTTCTGGTCTCCACGTTATTTCAAGAACTTTGTCTAAGGAATATTTCACAATCTTGCTCAATGAAAAGTAATTCGATCGATGTCTAAATAGAAAGATTGAGTATCCTTGTGGGCTTTTAAGATAATGATATCGAACTTCCAGCTTGAAAGCCATAGGCAACCCTATAATAAAACTTTTCGAAGCAAGAAGCAAATAAAAATATAGGGTATTAAGTTAGATTCAGCAAAGCAATAACTTTTCGTTGGTTGAGTAGATCAAAGTCCAGAATAAGTCGGACGCTTTTAATAACTCCGATAAATATTTCTCTTCTTCGCGCGCCTTGTTTGTCCTGCTCTGCCTTCTTCTCTTCCCACTTACATTGTCTGCTTTGCTTAGCAATTATATTGAGAACTAGAAGGAGATTACTCCCCATCGCTATCTTTGTTTCTCCTGCTCTCTCTTCTTCTTTTCTTACTAACATTGTCTACTTTGCATATCAACTTTATTGAGATCGAGAAGACTGCAGGAAATGTCTAGAGCAAAGCACCAAAGAAACAATGGAGCATCTCTTGTGCACTTATTCCACATTGGCAAGACTACGCTTTAAGCATCTGGGTGTAATACACTGGAGGAGGTATCGATGGTGAGGCCACTGAGTCTGTTAAAATTCGCGTCAAGCGCAGGTATCCTAAAGGATGATTACTTCTCATCGAACTAGTAACTGAACTCCATCTGGTATCGCAAAGGACTAAAACTGATCTAGGCGTGGCGTTGACCTACCAGAGTAACCTAACTTAACCTTACCTAAATATGTATATTGGGAACATCACTTAACCTAACCTATATACTTATATTGAGAACATTTTGTTCATCCAAGTCTCCACAATCAGAGTTTTGTACTTGCAATTTCTAAGTCGTCAAGTTCTTTGAGCTTTTGACAAGTTACAAAGTAATCTAATAGCTTTTAGGCCCTAAAAATTTCCAGATATAAACACTTAGTAAACTTGACTCCCGCTCTAATGTTCTGGAAGGACATGTTGCTGAAAATAATTTTTCATAATTTTGACATTTTTTGGGGTTCGGAAGCATCACAAGATGGTATATTTGCTCTTATACAGAAACTGTCTGCGAGGTTGGATAGATAACCGGATTGGATCTACGGCCTCTGTGAGGTTGGATAGAATTCCGTATTGGACCTACAGCCTCTGTGAGGTTAGATAGATATCCGGGTATTCATTTTATTAACACAAATAGCAAGTTTTTAATATAAAGCTATGAAGTTATGTAAGATATGAAGCTGGTATCAGGTGGTATGCAAGATGAAAAAATTTTGTCCTAAATTTTACTTTTTAAATTGTGATAGAAAACTACTCGAAAAGTATGTATGTATGTATGTATATAAATTTCTAGCAAAATGGTTTCCAAAAAATAATATATTATATATACATATGCATAATATGTATGTACATATCTATTATATAAACATAGTATGTATAATACAGGAGCTATATTTGCTATATTTGTAAGGTTATGTACACGCGTCCATACATATGTACATATATGTGCCTGTATGTGTAAATATGTGGTATCTAATACAGCTTTAACTGGCCTTGGTCAACAATTTTTGTTTTAATTTTGTTTTTATTTTTTGTTTACATTTTTTTCGCCGTCAAAATTTGAACTTTTCCCTGCTCTGCGTAGTTGTTGTTACTTTCGGACTACACAATGTCTCATTGTAATTACGAAAAACAAGTTTTTGAATTCGAGTGAATTGGCCGAATTGGTAGTGTTTCACTTTTTGTCGGGGGTTTGGGACAAGAAGATATTGGTGAGAGTACACACACATTCATATATATTTCTATATGTATGTGGATACATATGTGTGTATGCGAAAGGTTTGCTTCAATATAGCTACACACATGTATGTATGTGTATGTAGATGTTGTCTCTCTACGTACTTCTTATGTACAGTATGTATGTATGTACTTAGAAGCAGAAAGCGAAAATGTTTTGTAGCAAGAATCGAACTGAAAAATCATAGCTGCACGTTACCTACAACAACAACAAAAATAAGAACCACAACGAAAAGAAAAAATATTCACAACGACAAAAATACAAAAACAACAAAAAATAAGACTTAAAAAATAAAAAAAAACACTAGAAAAAATAAAAAAACTAGAAAAAATAAAAACAACAACTAGAAAAAAAGCAATAACAAAAATAATTTTAAAAAATTACAACAACAATAAGAGCAACAGTAAAAAATAACAAAACGTATAAAAATTACACCAAAACAAAAAAACAACCATAAAAAATATAACAACAACAACAAGAAAAAAGTATAATAACAACAACAACAGCAAAAGTAAAAATACGAAAAATTAGAAAAAATAAACAAGAATACCAACAACCACCAAAAATGTACAACAACTACAACAACAACAACAATAAAACAGCAAATATAAAAACACGAAAATTAAAAAATCAAAAAATCAAAAACAAACACCAAAAAATTGTATAAGTCAGCTATCCAACAGTTTGTTGACAACAAAAAGGGAACAACAAATGACAAAAACAAAGAAATAATACACCAACAACAATAACAAAAATTTTATTTTTACAAGCCAGCTATCTAAGAGATCGGTGACAACAAAAAGGGCCTCAACAACAACAACATTTCCTTTTTATTTTATAAGCCAGCTATCTAACAGCTCGTTGACAACTAAAAAGGAACAATAAATGACAAAAACAAGAATCAAATTTGGAAAAAAAAATCACAACAACAACACGTAAACAAACCAGTCTTAACGTTTACTATGTTATGCCTCTTCCAACCTCCAGCAGCTACGACACATAAGCAGCAAGCAGTAGGCAATTAAACCGGCAAAATATAACGACAGCAGAAACCACCCTCCAGAAGCATATACACACACATACATACAAACAAAGAGACAAACATATGTATGTGTATCCAAGTGTCTTCAAACACACATTCATCGCTAAATAACTTTGATTTTTATTATTTTTATTGAATTTTTGTACTTTGCTTATGCTTATTGTTGCTTGCTTTCTTGCGCAGACAGCGCTGTTGCGCCTGAAGACAGTTGCGCTTGCGCATTATTTGAAACAACTGTCTTCTTTGCTTATTCTACAGAAATACACACATACAGACATTCATAAACACATACATATACATGCACTTATATATGTTCATCGTTAACTATGCACGACTGTTACTTCGCTTCCCGACATTTCTGATTCCTTCTACTTATTCTCCTGTTTCTCCGCTTTTAACTTCTGTGTTGGCGTTTCTTTACGTTTTTACTTCATTTCAACTTCGTTTCGGTTTTTGTGTCGCGTGAAGTTGTTGTTTCCTTTTGGCTACAATGAAAACCGGTTTGATTTTTGGGAGTTTTCAGCAGCGGCGACATGTGTTCTTTTGGGCACAGACTGTTGTTGGTTTATTTTTCGTTTTGGTTGTTGTGATCTCAGTATGATCTTGCTGTATGATGTTTGTTTCTACGAGCCACTTGGCGAAATTCCAACATTTAGCATAGCAAGTAGGATGGAAGACAGCACGAATTTAAAGTGGCGAAAATTTCATTTATGAAAGAATTCACAAAGTATATGGTATAGTATCTAATAAGAAAGCAGTAAAAATCGTATATGATCGTGCTAAAACAAGATCATTTACCAGACAATTGCAGTGATCTACCATAAGTAGATTCTTCACTGAAGATCAGTTACATTAAAGCTCTATGCGTGACGAGAAGCTCTGAAATGTATAGATCATTTCAAGAGCAGCCTTAGTTCAGTTATAATAATGTATGGATCATTACTATAGAGGTGTAAGATCGTTTGCAATGTATACATCACTTTGGGATAAGTCTAAGATCAGTAACAGCAATGTATATATGATCATTTCAGGGAGGTTTAAGGTCAGTTAGTCCAAATATTTTTGGTTTTACTCTCGCTAAGCAAAACACCTTCCAGATTTGATAGCGCAAAAGGAGTTGATCTTGATCGACCACTTGAAACGAATATTTTTCATATGTTTTGAACTATTTGGGCTTACTGGAAAGTCTAAAACTTACTTCGATGTATTCAGAAGGATATATGTATATCTTTTTAAGAAGAACTGAGTATCAAAAAGGAAGAACAGAAACAAAAGACAAATCTAAACATTGCTTGGAAGTCCTTTACTAAATGACATATAGTTTTTAATTAAGACCGAGTACCTTAAATGAAAAACTGATCCCAAAAACCTTCGGTTCTTAAAAATATAATGTTAAAAAGCGGCTGGATTCAAAGGTCTGAAATCCACCAAAAGTTTTATACTTTGTAGACACTTAAGACTTAGAATTCTTGAGAGTTTCAAGGGTTATACAGTATGCCTGATAAGAATCCAAAAGCTGAGGCCTTCTATCTAAATCTGTTACAGAGTTAATTGAAATCAGAAGGGATATTCAAAATCATTAAATCATTAAGAAAACTTATCAGATGCAACATTGCCCATTTTGTAGGTCCTTTCATATCAAAAACTAAGGCAGCTTACAAATTGTTAAAGAAATATCAAGATCTAATGATCAATAAGGTTGACCTTTTGTGACATGCTTAGTTGTACCAAAATAATTGAAACTTTTGAAGCATTCTTAGTTATCAGAAAAGTTAGAAGCGTATTCAGCTTTCTACTGTAACTTTAGAGTTCCTTAGAAATCCTATGTGGGTTCAATTTATAACACGTAGATACCTTTCCGCTTTAGAGTTTCTGGAGAGCATCATAAGAGCTCAAGTTCATATAGACCTAACTGATTCCAACAGTTAACAGAACTGTTGCAAGATTACCTTAGAGATCTCCATTACTACTTAGGGGTTCAAATTTGCTCTAGAGATTCTTGGTGTCATTACATGTGTTAAAAGTGATATCCATATGCCGATTACAGTGCGATCAAAAAAAGTTATAGTTAATAGACTGTTACTAACAGATGCTAGAATGCTTTAGAGATCATGTGGAACACTATATAGGTTACAATTCGCTCATGAAATCTAGAACTCCACCGTATTTGTCTAAATTGATAGTGATCCAGCTAATTCTAACGATCTTCTCAACGACCAACAAACTTCCAAAGCATTAAATTAATATGTCTGTCTGTTTGAAGATCATTTAATTAACATGCTTAGTTAACAGAACTGTTAATGACATATCGAAGATCATTTTAGAGTACATATAGAAACGTATACAGATTCCAAGCTGCTCTAGAGTTTTTGTAGAATTTCATAAGAGCTCAAGTTCATATAACTAGATCTAATTGATTCCAAAGATCGTCTAAGTGATCTCTATAACAAGCAAAATTAGTTAACAGAACTGTTGCAAGATCGCCTTGGATATTGTGAGGAACACCATATAGGTTAAAGTTCGCGCTAGAGATGCTGGAGGATGGATTGTCTCTAGTTAACAGACTGTTATTGGCATATGCTAGAACGCTTTAGAGATCCTGGAAAACATTTCAACGATGTTCTAAGCGATCAGTAAAATTCTTGCTAACAGAAACCGTAGTGACATATACAAGACCTACTGAGAGATCATTGGGAACTCTTTACAGGTTCAAGTTCACTATAGAAACTAGTAATCTAGTTGAATGCAACCATCTTCTAAGCTATCGACAAAAGTCTAGTGCCAAAATTAAAATTTTCAGTCTAATTGAATTCAATTTTATTCTACTTCTTAGCCTTCTTGCCAAAATTCCTAAGTATCTACATACGAATTGTGTCATAGCTTCTCTCATCTTCCTTTCCACACACATTCTTGCTAGTAGAACAAGCGTCTGCTTCATGCTTCCTTGCTTCCTACTTTCCGTAGCCTTGCTTTAAGCCACATTTTTGTAACTATCGCTGCTTGTTCTTTAGCACCACCCGCTCTTGCGCATTACTCTTGGGGTGGATCGTAAAACAGCGATAGTTTTTTCAATCGTAATGATCTTCTCGATCGTATATTCTTTTTACATTTGGCTTGCTCAATTCCAAGTTACTCAGTTGCTATCTATGTTCTTTTGTAGCTAACTACTTATATGTTCTTCTGCCGTACATATATACTACGTTTGTTTCCTTTTCCGAATTTTGAGCGTTCTTCACTCAGCTGTTAAGGCACAGCGTTGCGTTCGAGTGTGGCAGCTTCAACTGTTATGCCGCAGTTGTTTCGTCACTCACACGCATACATTCTCACGTCTTTTAACCACATTTGAGTATCTACTCTAGCTGCTGCTGTCTTTCTTTGCCCATCTCTTCGTCGAGTTTCTCACCTTCGGTGACTCAGGTAAAAATCTTTATTGAATTTTTGGCGTTCTGCAGCTTCGCAGTTGGTTTGTGCGCTGTTGTTGCTTCAACAACAAACACACAAGTATACATACATATGCACAATTTTAAGTGTGTCTTCTGGCCTCTCTTTTATGGCTTGGCAATCCTGCCATTGTCTTTTCATCTGCACTTCATCTGCACTTTAACGACAATGTGTTCGTCATTTGTGCTTGGTTTTCGGATTTTCGGTTTCTTCGAAAATTCTTGCAGCTTAGCAAAACCAAAAATAAGAAAAACAACAGCTGCCGCAAACAACAACAATGTGAAAGACGTTAGCTGCGCCGTGGTCTTTTGTAATTACCACTGCTGTGGCAGGATAGCAAGATCGACGCGCAAAGCAAAAACAACAGCAAACGCAATGCAATGACATAAATAACAACAACAAGTGCAAATGAAAAAAATTAAACAATTAAATTTTGTAGTCGCAGCAAACAACAATGATTCACAGTTTTCTTTTATTGCCATCCGATTTCGCCCCCCGCGCCCGCCTGCGCAACACATTGTCGTCTTGAAATCCTTATAGCAGCCAGTATCAAATTTAATGGCTTTCGGCGATAACTATTTTGTTTTTATTTTTTTTTATGGCTTTGTAGTTGTCTTAATTAAAAAACAATAAAAAATAATTAAGCCAAGCGGAAATTGGAAATCGAAGATTTTGTTATAAAACTGGAAGACACTATTAAAAATAGGAACGAGGCTCCAATAAAACTTTTTTCAAATATTGATATTTAGTTTTTGAGCTCAAAATTTGTTTTCAAACATTTTTCTAATTCACCGGTAGAAAGAAGTTCAGTACAACGGGCTACAATTGTCTGCAGATTATGTAAAAACCAGTCTCTACAACCGTTTTTGAAGATACATTGTGGAATCACCTAAAAAATAAAAAAGAGCAGAAGTCGGGATAAGCACCCAAGCCCAAGTATCAGAACCGTCGTCCAATCGGAGTATATACGAAAACATATGCAACGCAGACCATTTACGAACAGTCTTATAGATTCTTTGGAAGTTTTCCAAACTGATCAAAAACCGTAGAAAACTTTTTCCTTTCCTCAGATGTGGGAAGCTCATCAAATTCAAAGGAAAAAACTTTAGAAATCCATATAACTTTCCTATAAAATTCATGGAGTGAGAATTTCGTAAGCCCAAGAGGTAAGACTCTTTTCATGTACCCAACGAAGACCTATCCATCTTTTAGACTATTTGTGAATATTTTCGTACACATAAAAATCTGAAAACTTGTTTCCCTTTTTCCCATATATGGTATTTAAGTTCGATAAACGCAAATAATGTTTCAAGTTCGGTTCTCAATTACTTCTGCAGTCCTAAAATTCTATCCACATACAATAGAACTCTACTCCAAAATCCACGAGTTGGAAATCTCGTAAGCTTAAGACATAAGATCCTTTGGTTCGGCTGGAAAATACACCAACGAAGACCAAAGTAGTATAACCAGCAGTCTTCTAAAATATTTGGGATTTTTTTCAATATTTTATTAATCAAATAAAACTGCAGTATATTTTTGCTTTTTTCATAGATTTATAATAAGTTTAACCCAATAGAAAACTGCCTCAGTTCGGTTCTCAACATACATACACATGTGTAGAACTTAGACACTGAGCTAGAGTGATCCACCTAACTTCATTACACCCATAATTGTAGCTATTGATAAATCTTTCTCTTAAAAGCCACATGACTAAAATGTCAATAACCCAACTGAAAAGCCCCTTTGGTTCGGTTCTCAGTAACTGTATACATTGCAGTGCTGAAATTAATAGAACTTCAGAAGATCGTTTACCACATCCACATATGAAAGATTTGTTTTTCAAAAGCCATGTTCCCTGCAGAAATTCTCCAAAATACCTGCCATGCTCCTAACAATTGGGCGCTTTTGTGGTCTTACATTTCTAATAACCAAAGTTATATGCACATTTTTGGATTGTGTTTTTTTTTAAGTCTCGAGAAGATAATCTCGAAAAGTGCGACAGTAAGAAGCGCCTTCGGTTTGATCCTCAGAAATTATACACAGAGATCCACAGTACTTCAGTAGATCCATAGTACTTCAAAAGATCCACAACTTCATCGACATATCAAAAAATTTGTCTTTCAAAAGCCACCCTCCTTACAGAATTTGATTAAAAACTCCCTTTTTCCTTACATGACCCTATCTAATCGGTTTTTAACCAACGATCGTTACATGAGTGTCTTCCCTATCTAACAACCGATCGTGTGAAGTTTTTGATAATTCGTAACTGTGCCCCAAAAATAACAAGTTGGCCTCAAAAACAGATATCTTCAAGACCGATTTGAGACTTTGTTTCCTACAGAATTTTCTTTTCTATGATACCAGTTGACCTTATAGTCAATTCATTAATCCCTCTTATATTCGGGCAACGATACATCTCCCTTTCACTAGAATGAACATTCTATGAATGACACATGTCATAATGTTTCAGCTGACAAGCGATTAATTGTATGTTACGAACCCAAAACTATTGGTTTTTAATCTCCCTTGAAAATTTTCAGCTTAAGGGAGCTTAATTGTGTCTTTGTAGATCTTGTCTTTCTTAAATGATTCCAAAGAATTGTCAACTATAGAGTTCGAAACTTGTTCTTCTAAAGGTAAAATTTTTATGCTTTTAGGGATCATTGTTTGTATTGAATCTTGAGAGAAATTATACATAATAAATTTAAGAGTTTTTCAAGCCTCCAAAATACGTAGTTATCACTGAACTATTGATACTATTAAAATCGGTACGAAACCTATAACATCCAGTAAGAAACAGCGGAGTCTCTATAAAGCATATATTTAGGGATATCAGTGGATGTCCTATGTTGTTTTGGCCATGCCCGTCATACTAACTAGTCTTACAGTTTATAATATATCGATTTGGAGTTTTGTAGACGTCTTTTCTCACCCAGAATATCTTATTTTCGAGCCGCTGATATCGGACAACTATAGCATGTAGCTGTCATACAAATTGAGCGATCCAATCGAGGTTTTCTTGTTTCTATTGAATCTGGAATGAGGTCTTCCATAGCAGCTTTAATGATTACTACAAGGGTAAAAAAACAAAGATACCACTGAAGTACTTATGCCTATTATTTTTTTATGAATGGGGTGTGGAATTAGAATTCGAAAGTTCAAAAGTCAAAAATGGCATTTCTTAAAAGGGACACATTGGCAAAAAATTTATTTAATTAAAAAAATGTTTGAGATTATTTTTTGAAAATTTTAGTCAGCCAATAAGGTGGCAACTCTATGAAAAATTATTATTAAATGCATTTTTAATTTAATTCTAAATTAATTTTTTTCATAAAAATTCTAAATATTTTAAATTTCTAGGTGAAATATTCAAAAATTTCAAATTTCTGAAATACCGTTATGTCGCCAAAAAAAATTAATATAGTTACATATGTATGTATGTATGTTGGATATATTGGCAGATAATATTTATAAATAAAAAAAACAGTTGATATGATTTTTTGAAAATTTTGTTCAGCCAATAAGGTGGCAACTCTATGAAAAATTAATATTGAGTGTATTTTTTAACTTATTGTGAATTAAATTTTTTTGAAAATGTTTTAAATATTCTGAATTTCTAAGCGAAATATTCAAAAATTTCAAGTTTCTGAAATACCGTTATGTCTCCAAAATTTTTTTTAATACAGTTACATACATACATATGTATGTATGGTGGATATATTGGCAGAAAATATGTATAAATAAAAAAAACAGTTGATATGATTTTTTTTAAATTTTGGTCAGCCAATAAGGTGGCAACTCCATGAAAAATTAATATTGAAAGTTTTTTCAACTTACTGTTAATTAAATTTTTTATACAAATTCTAAATATTTTAATTTCTTGGTGAAATATTCAAGAATTTCAAATTTCTGAAATACCGTTATGTCGCCAAAAACATTTTAATATAGTTACATACACACATATGCATATAAACCACACGTGTGCGGATAGCATTTATAATACATTACTGCAAATGCTATTCATGCAAGCACCACACCTCCTCATCACTCGGCAATTGAGACCGCCAAGACAGTTCTGAAGACTTTCTTTGCCAGCTCAAAAATTCAAACGCAGCTGTGCCAAAAAACGTTGATCAGATTTGTGCTGAATGCGGACGAGCAAACACCCAAAAGTGCCAAGCAAATATCAGAAATAAAAAAAAAAATACGAAAAAGTTACAAAAAAGCAATAGCAACAATAACACATACAGCACAGCTCTCGTAAAGCTACAAATCTACATATGTAGATGCGATAATAATCATAAAGCTAGCAACAACAAATATAATTACCCACTTATAAATGATATGATAATCATAAAAGCAACAAAAATAACTGGAAACAACAACAACAGCAATAAGCAAATTCATTAGAAGCGCGCAGCTAAGAAGTTGTACGGGACAAGCAGCAGAACAGCTGCCACAAAACCGAAACTCAAAGCAAAGCGCGCGTTAAGCTAAAGGGGGAGGCGCGGTTAAGAGCAACACTCAGAGAGATTGTTAAAACAAGAATTACAAAAGTAAACAAATTTTAAGAAGATCATTTGCTACCAATCTTCAGCTTAAATTTATAAATTTTTATTGTATTTTTTGTTGTGCTTCTTTGTTGTTTTTGTATTACGCTTAATTCGTTAACTGATTTCTGGGAGCTTATTTGGGGCAGCTGCGTCGTGTATCACTAGGTGGCATCATTAATTACTGATGCATACTAGATTAAAAGCTTCAGCGGAGCTTAGTAATAAAGAGAATAGCAATGACAACAACAAAAATGTGTTGAAAAACAGTAGAGGAAATACAAATGAGCAGCTCAAAGTGCGGTTAGAAGATTAATGGCGTTTAAAGGAAATAAAAAAGCGACAAATGTGGCAGCATGCTGTTGACCGACACAAAAAATAATAAAATTACAATAAAAAAATATTTAAAAACATTTAAAAAATATTTAATTAAAACTAAAAAAATATTTATATTAAAAATTAAAAAAAAACATACGAAAAAATTAAAAAAATAAAATTAAAAAAATAAAAAATTAAAAAAATAAAAATAAAATACAAAAATAAATAACAATAAAAATCTGAAAAAATTGCAGTTACGACGAATATGCGTTCGTTTTCGCTAAAAAATATATATGTCCGAATCAAATTATATATATATTTATTCGTTCATAATGGATTTTCATGCAAATTTGTTTGTTTTTGTAGTGAAAAATAAAATTCTCATTCACTGTACTATAGGCCGTTGGATTGTATGAAGATCTTTCCGACTATCGATCCTCACTGATTGACTCATTAGCTGTCTTAGAACACTTTTTTTGTTTAATTTTTACTCGTGATCAAATCAAACTCTTGCTCGCTATTGAAAATCACACTTACTAATCATTAATTAAAATTTTTTTACCGATCCTCAGTGATCGACACCTTAGCTGCTAACGAAGATTACTATTGCTTAATTTTTTCTGAATAAATAATAAGCCTGCCTCCATTGGGAATATAGTCAGCTGAAATTAGGAATTTCGTTACCGATCCTCACTGATCGTCACCTAAGCTGCCTTCAAATATTACTATTGTTTAACTATTTTCTGAATAAATAATAATCCTGCTGCCATTGAGAATATGGTGCCAATCATTAGCTGAAATTAAGAATTTCGTTAACGATCTTCACCGATCGATGCCTTTGCTGCTTACAAAGATTACTACTGTTTAACTTTTATTCTCTCCAAATAAATTTTTTTCGGCATTAACAAGCTATTTCCAAGTTAACACCTGCACAAAGCAACTGTTTATCGATCCTCAGTGAACGTTAAAATATCGAAAATAATGATTATGTTTAATAAAGGATGCACAATTTTTAGATAAAGAATATTAAATTATACAAGTATGTAGATATGTACTACAACATCTCCCAATATGCATTGCCGGTTATGCATTTAAAAGTTTTGTTACCGATCTTCAACGATCGCCAAATATACATATATTATGAATACTGCCGTTAAATAATCGCAAAAACATTTAAAATAAAGAAGGTTTGACTAATTTGCAGTAAATCATATTCATACTATATACACTTGAGCTATTTTCAATATAGATGCCCTTATACTAGTTGGTATTACAAAACTTTGTTACCGATCTTCACTGATCGACGCTTTATAGAAAGTACTTTAAACATTTCAGCGCAATAAAAATGTTCCTCAAAGAGTTTTTTGGGACCATTATTTTCTCAAATTCATAATATTAATTCAAGCACAATAGTTGCAACTGAGAATAATAATGATCCTTCTAACTAAAATCAAACTCTCACAAAAATGCTTATACAGAAAAAAATTACCACTTCTCCGCTCCAAGACATATACAATTAACGTAAATTGTTAGCTGCTATTCACAGTTTGAGTTCCAGAAGTCAAATAATATTTTTCTCGATCCTCACTGATCGCCACATAATTGAAAACAAATTTCAAATTCAATAAAATGTGGAAATATCATTAAGAATTTTATGAATTCAGCCGTGTTATTCCCACTATAGAATTCCTGCTCATAAACTGAGAGAATAAATTGGTTTATTAACTGATCTTCATTGATCCCTGCATTGCTGAATATATTTTCAAACTCTTCACCACTAGAAACATTTTTATATTGCTGTTGCTACTGTTGCTTTTCAGCTATAGGCTGCTGTAACTTTCGTTATATTATATTAACAGAAATCAATAATTGGTTACTGATCCTCACTGATCTTCATTTTGTTTCTAGTATATAATTTTATAGTACAAGCAGTGGCTCTCCTGTAGGTATAATGATAAAAATTAGGGCAAATTAAGAGATTTAAAATTTTTGTTGACTGATCCACACTGATCTACACTTTTTTAGAAAAATTTTGAATTAACTAACTAATTTTTCTTGAATATTTTTGAATTAAAAACGGAGTATCTTTCACACAAAAAGGCTTATTATATAATAACAATTTTTAAAAATTTATTGTCATTGAAAATTTGAGTAATGATCCTGAGATGCCTGACTACTATGTAAAGTACATTAACATGATCCATTTTTATTCACAAATTCTTTGTGGCTTTACGTTACAAAGACAGCTCAAGACGCTTTTAATTCCAGCTTAAATGTTTTTGCATTCATTTTGGCGCTGGGCTGTGAGTATGGCACCAACGTGAGAAATTTGAACTCATCATCTTTATTACAAGATAGACCACCGAGTTTAGTTCTTATAGCAACATTATATAATCTATAGGTTTCGAAAAATTGGTATTTTCTAAGGGTTAACTCAGTTTATCAGCTGCTTCGGTCAAATTGTATCAAAAATATGGCATCGAAGTGGAATTCGTTTCAATTAAAGCAAACTCATTTGGGCATTTTGCTAAATTTTTTGGCACTTTTTATAACGTGAGCGGATGCAATTGTGTGGCAAAAATATAGCTTATTCAAATGTAGCAAAATTTGCTGCACAAACATAAGTATATACATACATACATACTATATATCCAATATATGTATATATAATATTTCAATGAAGCCAACAACACCAACACCGGCAGTCACAAATCAAACGTAGCAGCCAATAAACAAAAATTCGCCCCAGTCACTCGCTTTTAATGCGAAACAGACAGACAGTTACTGCTTTGCTAGATTAAACGCCGTTTAAGGCACAGTGGGTTGAATTAGTATTTAATAAAGTATATTTTATTTTTGGTATTGTTCTAACTGAAAAATTTTTGAATGCATTTGACATTAATTACTACACTTAGTAAATCTAGTTTTGCACCATAAAAAAACTGGAAAAAATTTGAATTTTGAAATTTTTGAAATTGAAATTAAAATTTCAAACAAACATTTTGAATATACATAGTTTAAAAATTAATTTCTTTTGTTTCATTTAATAAAGTTTTAAAAATCGGAAATAAATTTTTAATAAATTTAATTTATTATGTTTTTGAAATTTCGAAATTTTAAATATTTTTCAAGTTAAGAAAATTATTTTTAATTTTTATGTAAATTTTGTGAATAAAGTTTTCAAAACTCTAAAAAAACAGTTTTAATAAATTTAATTTTTTTTTAGAAATTTCCAAAAAATTTATTTTTTTTTAAGTTTACGAAAATTGTTTTTAATTTTTGTGTAAACTTAAAAAAAAAAAATTTAATAAAGTTCTAAAACATTAAAAAAAAGTTTTAAAAAATTAAAAAAAAGTTAATTATTTGTGTTTTAGAAATTAAAATTTTTTTTTAACATTTTTTGAATAAAATTTTCAAAAATTTTAAAAAAAGTTTTAATAAATTTAATTTTTTATGTTTTATAAATCTCGAAAATTTTATTTTAAATGTTTCTTTCTATGTTAAGGAAATTTTTTTTTAATTTTCATGTATGTAGAAAATCTAAAAACGAAAGTTTAAAAAAATTAATTTTATTTTGTTTAGGAAATTTCAAATATATTATTTTTTTTTATTATTATTATTTTTTTAAGTTTAAGAAAACCCTTCAATTTCTATGCATGCTTTAAAGTTGTATCATTAAGATTTTTTTTATTGTAATTATTTAATTTTTTTTTAATTTTTAGGAATTTAGAAAATGTGTTTTTACATTTTTTTATATATTTTATAATGTACATGTATGTATATTTTATTAATTATATTAATATATCTATAGTTTTTATACTGCATATTCCATATCTTTGGAGCTCTGAAAATTTGTTTTTTCAAGTTTTAGAAATAATTTTTTAATTTTTTTTTCATTTTAAAACATTGTAATTAAATAAAATGTTAAAATATTTTTTCATAAATTTTTTAATTAATTTTTTAATAAAAGAATTTTTTTTATAAAATTTCTAATTTATTCTCTAATTTATTTATATTTATTTCTCTAATTGTTTTCAGCCATTTAGAAAATATGAGCAAATAATCCTTTACTTTTTTTTTCATTAATAGTTATTATTTTGAATATTTTTTATATAAACGTTTTTATTAAAATTTTCATATTTTTGTTTTTATATTTTTTTCTCATTCATAAATTATTTTTATAATTTTTTTAAGCACAATTAATGTTTATTATTTTAAATATAATTTTTTTTTTGTTAATTTTTTTCATTCATTTTATAATCTTTTTTATATATCGGATTTAATATTTATTATTTAAAAAAATATTTTATTATTTTTTTTTTAATATTTTCATATTTTTACTTTTTTAAATTCTTTAAAATTTTTTTTCTCATTGATAAATTTTCAATTTTTTTTGTAATCACAACCCACTGTTCGAACGCCTTTGCTAGCAAAAGTTCACACGCTTGCGGCAATATTTCTCTATACACACACGCATACATCTACAAATACACATGAGGGTGTGTGTGGTTTCGCTGTTGCGTCGCTTCGTAGAAGCGGGAGGTGGTGCCCAGCCCGTTTGGCGGCAGCGTCTATGATTGCCGGCTGACTCAATCATGTCATAATGCCAAGCGTATGAATTTTGTTGTTAGTCTTATTACAAAAACTACAATGTGTGTGTTGTTGTTGTTCTTATTATTACTTTTATTATGGTACTCCTTTTCTTAGCGTAACTGCCAGCGTTGCTACGCCGTTTAAATATATCTCTTTTTAACACACACAACACACACACACACACAGATGCGTAGCAACAATCACATCCGCGCGCATGCGCCCCTTCAACGCGGTCGCTAAGCCACTCAACGAAGGTTTTCAAGTAACAAAATCACAAAAATTTATAAAAAAAAAAGTAATAATCAGAAATGAAATTAGATGTGCGGACGAAAAAACTAACAAAAATTATGGTAACAAAAAGTAAAAATTGTGTGTTGTTGTCTTTTTGCGTGTGATCAGATTATGCTACAGTGAAGATGCTATATTAGTACGCTTGTTGTTGTTGCTGTTGTTGTTATTTTGTTGTAGTATGGCTATAAATTTATTGTCGCTCACATAGCCGAGCGCTGCCGAGGAGTCTTAAATCTTTGGCTGCTGCGCCGCGCCACACAGCTCGCATTTGAAAACAACAACAACTACACGTTGAAAATTAGGATAGACCCCGCTCGCATATATACATACGTATAAATTCATAGATAGGGCCAATAAAGTTGCGCCGTATCTGCAATCTAGCGAAGGCTGACACACATTCCAAATTCGAAATTGTTGCCGCGTTCTGTATCCCTTAGGCGCGCTGCCGTGTTGTTGCTATCATAGTTTGTGTTTTTGTTGTCGTTATCCCATCTCTTTTTCTACGTAGTTGTGGAATTAGCTCTTGACGCGAAATAGATAAAAGGTATAAAAGTTATGTGAAATCTAAAACGCCAACGAGAATTATGGTCGCCGGCAAGGAGTCGGAAAGGTGCAAAGCAGCGTGACAAAGGAGAATTAGAAAAATACATAAAAATAAGGCAAAACGTTAACATTCTGTAGGAACGCAGCTACAATACCCTTCACAGTTGTATATAGCATAAAAGGTATAAAAAATCTCGTTTTCTTAATTTTGATAGGTCTGTTTGTATGGCAGCTATATGCTAGAGTGGTTCGATCTGCACAATATGGTACGGATATTGTAGTGTTGACTCGAAAAATAATTCATGCGGAATTTCGTGCAGATATCTCGTCAAATAAAAAAGTTTTCCATACAAAGATTTGGTTTTGTTCGTTCAGTTTGTATGGCAGCTATATGTTATAGTAGTCCGATCTTAACAATTTGTTGACGGATTGTGGCGCTGTCTTTAAACTTAATCTGTACCAAATTTCGTGCAGATATCTCATCAAATAAAAAAGTCTGCCATATAAAGACTTGGTTTTTATCGTTCAGTTTGTATAGCAGCTATATGTTATAGTAGTCCGATCTTAACAATTTGTTGACAGATTGTGGCGCTGTTCTTAAACGTAATCTGTACCAAATTTCGTGAAGATATCTCGTCAAATGAAAAAGTTTTTAATACAAGCACTTAATTTTGAGCAGTCACTTTGTATGGCAGCTATACGCTGTAGAGGTCCGATAACGGCCGTTCCAACACATAACCTGTCTTTTGAAGAGTAAAACACATGTGCCTAATTTCAGTTTGATATCTCAAAAAGTGCATGACCAATTCGCATAGATTATACCAACAGTCCCCGTTCAGGGTATAAAAAATAAAAACAACAACCAAAGCCGTGAGAGTTCACTCGCAAGATTTCCAAGCTAATAATTTCAACAACAAGCATACATAAATTCAGTTTTACAGCGAAAAAAATTACAAACACACACACATGCGCATAGAAAACAATATAATTACCCCCTTATGTAAGTATGTACATATGTGTGTATGCATGTCAGTTATGCTCGTAGCATTGTGTGTCGCACGTAATCTCGCTCAGCCGTCGTACAATCACCCGTTTAATTGGATTAACGATTTATTTCCATATCTATGTCATTTAAATAATAACCATTTTGGCGGCTTCATTGAATTACAATTTTCGATTTTTTTGCCTCTTTATTTCCTTTCATTCAATTTCTTTATGATCACTCATAAATCCACGCTATTGTTCGGAATTTTATTGATAAAGCGACGTTTTGCAGCCCTGCTGTCTATAATTTGCTTAGAAAATTTAATTACTTTTTCGATAATCCATTTTTTAGTCTTTTTTTGGGGGGGGGCTTATTGACACAAATCCACTCTCAACCTTGCTTCTTCTACTAGCAACCTGACAAGTACTTTCGTGTTTGAATGGAGCATTCAAGGTTTTTAGTAGATCCAAATTCTCCAGATCGATCTAAGTATAAGTAAGAAAAGATCGGCCTGTAAGTTCGAAACTCCATCCCAAGCTTGGGAGCTTTTATCGACGTAGTATCCATGCATGGAGTTGCAAACTCATTCAAAACTCCTTTAAAGGTTCAATAATGAACAAATTGACTTGCAGTTTCGCTTTTGATTGGAACTTCCGAACTTGTCAGTAGATCCCGCGGCTCTAGATTGGTCTATAAGTAAGAAACTCCATCTCAAGCTTTACGCTTGTCCTCGTTGCTCTTGGCTGATCTTTTAGGTCGAAACTCTTCCTCAAACCGTTGAGTTTGTTTATAGATCCAGCTGCTCTAGAACGCTCTATAAGTAAGAAGCTCCATTTCAAGTTTAAGAGCTTTTTTGAGTTAGTATACATCTAACAGAATCACAAACACTCTCATAACTTCGCTAAAACTTAAGCACGGAACGATTTGAGTCGTAACTTTGTACGAAAGTTTGGCTAAGATTGGAGCTTTCGAATTTTTCAACAGTTCTAGGCACTCTAGTTTGGTTTATAAATAACAAGCTTCATCTGAAGCCTGAGAGCTTTTATTCTTAAAATATCTATTCATAAACCCAGTCAGTCTTAAGCTACTTGTATGTTGTTCACCTTCGTTCTCTTTTAATAAGGGAAAATTGTCAGGTCTTTAAAAGCGTAAAATTCGTCTACAAATATAATATCTTTAGTGAAATATTAGGTCACATCTGGTCATCTTCACTTTCGAACTCATCAAAAAAATGACATTTTTGTTTTTAAATCATTTTGATTCAAACCGCAATAGCTTAAAAGTGATCTGATTCCAATCTTAATCATATGGAAAGATTTTTATTTGGTCCCTTGCTCCAACCTTTTTCGTTTAGTATGAAGCTGTGGAAGTGTAAGTTGGAGATCCAGCCAAACCAAATTAAAAAGATTTATCCAACATTTTTCATATTCCAAAGATAACCAGAGGCCTTCAGAGGCAAATTAAAATCGAGCAGTCTTAAAATTTTTAGAATAAAATTTTATTCATAATGAGAGTTGAACGAAAAGCTTGTCGCGTTGATGCCAACTTCTCACCAAAGTGATATCCAAAATTTTATAAATCAAAACAGAAGAGCAAATGGATACTTTGTTGCTTCCTTGATCAAACTGCCCTAATTATGAAGGCTATACATATGTGTATTTCCTGTCAGTCTTTGCCAGACTTTTTGACTTAATCTGAGTTATGATAACTTCGTTGTATCACACTTTGGACTCCTGTTCTTCCTAAATCATACTTCCATTTTTTATGAATCTTGTTTTTAAAATTTTGTAATATTTATCCAAGTTCCAATATGATTCATTCATTCTAATATGACTACTTCATTGTCTCTTTGAAGTAATTTTTTTAACTCTTAAAATCCATCTTCACTCCCTCCTATCTTCATCTCCACAGCATACACGTTTGCGTGTTGCTTTCCACTTTAATTGCCTTCCAGCTTTCTACAAATCCTCTGGCTCCATTAGAATTCCTCACTTGAATCATTTGACGCTTCTTCGGCTGTCTTTACATTTTATTGTCTCATCCTAATCAAATGTTGTTAAAATCTCATTCCATGTCTATTTCCACGAAACACCGCCATTAGCGTGTGTACATATGTGAGCGTGTCGTGTCGTTTCGTGATCGCGTGCGGATCGTCGATTTTTGAATTTATATACCATAATTGCTTTAGTATCGGTATAAAGTACGGAAATTATTTTAATTGCATTTCAATTTCTTAAGAAATTATGTAGATTTGATATAGTATTCGGACAGTATTTTAAAGTGGATGAAAGTTGATAGATGAATTCAACATGCGAGATATATTTTTTGTAGACATTGATTAAGCGCTTCGCTTTTGGATTGAAATGTTAAAAGTGTAGTCGCCACAAGGAGGGAGTTTTGCCTTCCGAATCATGAAAAATATTATATTATAGTTCTTTATTTTTTAACTTAAAGTGCTTTGAAAGCTTTTTAAGGGCTCTCGTAATTTTAAGATCTCTTAAAATAGCTACTATAATAGATATAAAATCGGAGAAAGTGCTATTTTTTTGCTTTTGCTTAAAATATCATTATGTTATATCTTTTAAAAGCTTTGTGAGCTTTTGAGCCCATTTTATAAAATTTGATTTAACTTAATTTTATTTGCTTTTTGAAGACGTCTCCATTATTTTGCTTGCAAATGCTGAATAATTCTACATTCATATTAGAGCTTAAGCGTTTTGAGCTTTTGAGCGCATTTTACATTTTTTGAGCTATCTGAATACAGTTACTTTG
The DNA here is from genome assembly GCF_016617805.1 of Bactrocera tryoni. Classification (NCBI taxonomy): domain Eukaryota; kingdom Metazoa; phylum Arthropoda; class Insecta; order Diptera; family Tephritidae; genus Bactrocera; species Bactrocera tryoni. The sequence goes on along the minus strand of NC_052502.1, from coordinate 71,374,997 downwards.
ATATCTGAGGCCGTCCTGATTTTTTTCTTGCTTGGCAATGCTATAGAATTCTACATTCATATTAGAGCTTAAGCTTTTTAAGCTTTCGAACCCGTTTTATAATTCTTGAGCCCTTAATATATAGTTTTTTTGACAGCTGAGAAATAACTGATCTTCTTTGCTTGCAAATCCAATATGAAACATTGTAGACTCCAGCACTATGTTAGAGCTCTTAAAAGCTGAACGAGCTTTTGAGTACAATTTTATAATATTTGAGCACTTTTAATAAAGTTACGTTGATATCTGAGAGCATAATAACTGATTATGTTAGAGCTTTTAAAAGCTTCATGAACTTCTGAGAACTTAAGCTCTATGAGTCTCTCTTTTAGTGCTAAGCTTCAGAGAAATATAGATTGTTTCGTCATGATCCGAAAAAGTGGTTACAAATAGAGTTTACATCCCCAAAATGCTACACATTTTTTATTTTAAGATAATATTTCATAAAGAGATTCATAGCCAAGCATATAATAGTTGCAGAAAGCAATAATTTCTTTGTAGTCTCTATTTTTTTGGGGCCTCATAACTTTTTGCTTGTTATTGAGAGGACGTTGAATTCTCTCTTTGTCCCGAGTGATGATTTATTAAGTCGATGGAGCTTTTTAAGCTCTTTATAGGCTTTCAGGTGTTTTTTATGATCTTAGTAAGCAGTGGTAGTCCCCTAATCCGTCGATGGGACTTTTTAAGCTCTTTTACTTACTAGACCTTTATGGAATTTTTATGATCTTATTAAGCAATGATAATCACGTAATCAGTCGATGGTGCTTTTTAAACTCTTTTACTAGGCTTTTATTGGATGTTTAGCAAACAGTGGTAAACAACTTCTCAGTAAGAGCTTTTTCTCCGAAAAAAAGCTTAGCTGCGCTTGGGATCAATTACTGAGTGCAATCTAGTTTATTGTATGTATTTATTGTATTTATTTATTGTATTGATCGTACTTTGTTACCAGTTATATATTGATCGATAGAGCTTTTCTAGCTTTTTTAATTATTAAATTCCTTTAGGTAAACTTTTTAGCAAGCACAAAGTTGGGGTAATGACTCAGCCAGGCATGTGATGTTCCCTTGGCGCACTTTTAGTTGAATTTGGAGTGAATTAAATTAAATTAAATTATTGAGTCGTTGGAGCTTTTTTAACTCTTTTAACCATCTGCTTCTTATGGTTAAACCTTTTAACTTATAATAAGCTGAGGTAATCGGCCCTTTAGTAGTAGTATTCAGAGCATACGTAGTGGAGTTTGAAGTCAGTTACTAAGAGGTTTCTAAAGTTCTATCAAATCATTAGACAAGGTTCTCACCAGTCTATAGATTTGATAGAACTTTTAAAGCATTAATCTCATTGCTTTCAATATCTTATCGGTAGACTGTGCGGACTAGTGCGGGTAATCTTATTAAAATTACCACTTTGAAGCCTTTTTGCTGAAACATTCTGTATGAAATGCGTACTTGGCTTGTAAATATGAGCGAGTGTGCAAAGAACAAAATTTCTTAAGGCGGAGTTTTTAAGCAATGTACATGTTTTAAATATTTTTAAGTAAATTCAAATAATTTCATATTATTTTTTAATATTAAATTAATTTTTGGAAACCTTACTTTTTTTTTATTTTAGCGAACATAAGTTCCATAACTCAAGTTTAATTTTATTTTTTAAATTTTGGAAGCCTTAATATTATTAAAAAAAATTTAGAGCACATGAATTATAACAACAACTTTGTTATTGATTTAGTGTTGTTGTTGTAGATTTGTAAATCACTGCCAAAATGCTTTGAGGTATGCTGCTGTGGGTGCAATTTTTCGTTGGTTATAAATTCGGGTACCTTTCGGGTGCATGCAGTGGACTTTCATGTGCATTGCCTTTTTTGTTGTTTTACGCAACAGATTTTATTGTTGTTTTATGACATATTTAATTCCTTTTTGGAATCTTTATTACACTGTCGATTTTATGGCTAGGAACTCACACATACATACATATGTATAGTCATATGTACATATATCTGTGCAGATAGGAATTATTGGTTAGCTGTTTTGAGCGATTCTTTTAGGCTTACATATCTACTTACATATATATATGTACATATACATTTATACAACTCATCCTTTCACAACTGTGCGCCAATTCTACAACTTCTCAGTTAGTCGCGTCTTCTTCTATAGCATTCTTTCAAGCATTCTTCCACATGCACACATTTATCTGTCTGTATGTATTTCCGTTGTTCCTTTGTATCTCAGCAAATATTTATTTACGAGTACCACTCAGTCGAAGCATAAATATTGACAATGCGCAAATAGTCATAAAAATCGCGCTATATCCACACAGATATAATATATCTCTCCATAATATATATTTGTATACGTTCCGCCGCACCTTTTTTGCTGTCTTTGTGTTGTTGTAAGTCGGCGTACAGGTTTTTCAGTGTTTGCTGGCTTTTGTTTGTGCATTAATTGAAAATTACTGTTATCGAGCGGTGCACATTCCGATCGTGCAGGATATTTATATATACACATACCTACAAATATTTCCTTTTTGTGCCTCATCTGCTTTGGCATTTGAAATTACCGCACATTTTTCTCTCACAATTCGCTGAGCAAACAAAGAGCAGAAGAAAAAGCAATAGTAGTAGATGAAGAGGAAGAGGAAGAGAAAGAAAATCGTACGGTAGCGCACGAATGCGGTCTAAATGCATTATTTAACTTATCGCCGTTTGCGATCGGCGGCTGAGAAAATGCCGCTGAAAATGTGTGTGTGTATGCATTGAAAGATCTCTTCAATATGCTCCATTGAAGAAAGTTATGAATTGTATTTATGGCTTGCAAAATCAATGCCGTGAGCAATTCTTTTTGGTTTCCTTTCACATTATGGCAGCTGGTGTTAGTTGTGGGAGTTTCCAGTTCACACAAAGTATGCATTATATGATATAAGTAGATCGTTTCATAACGGTATAGCGCATATAATTATGGAAAATTGCGCGAAAATTCTTAGAAGCACTTTTTCTCTTTATTTAACCCTAATCAAATGTTAGAAAGTGGTAACTGTTAATATTTTTTTTTTTTTGAAAAGAATACAATGAGAAAAAAGCTGGCAACGCCTTCGTTGAAACATTAATCAGGAAATACCCATAACAAGAAAAAATTGTGACAACTTCCCTCTTACGCTTCCCAATAATTTAATTTTTACTAATTGTGGCGGGCTCTCGTTTCTACGCGCACATTTCACAGCTATAAGAGCAGCTGCTCATTTCGAGAGACCCCAATATGACTCAAATTCTAAATATCTTCAACTTACGTAGAGCCAACCTTCATTATAGTCAGTGAAGAAGATAGATTTACTTTAACGACTGGTCTGAAGCCAATCAAAACTCGTAGAACGCTCAATTTGTAGGATATCATGAAGACTACCACGACAAATATATAGTATAGTAACCTTGGTTCATCACCTAAAAAAAATTTGCTTCGTTATGATAACATATAATGGGGTCTGAGTGACAGATTTTGGTGCATCACTTTAAGGTAACTTAAGTTACGAAATCGTGTTGTCGCTTCATTTACTTTTCTACTAATTTTCAGTAGAAAAAAATGTCGGTATCGAAGTTATTCTGACTCTATGATGAAGTATCATCTGCTTCGTTAAAGAATATTACAGACATATTCGAAGCTTTTTTAATCGTTCACTGTGAACCAAATGTACTTAATCGATGATCTATGAAGGCTAAGCTACCCGTCGAAGTCTCGTTTTGACACTGATCTCGAAAATCCGACTTTGAGAACACTTTTAAATGTTATTAAGTGTATTTATTCATTTACTATAAAGCTATTTTTTAAGTTCAAAGGGAATAAATTCACTTTTCACACGGAAAGGTGACATTTAGCCTTTAAGCCCATCAGGCTGACTACTTGAACTCAGTAACCCTTCGAGCTTCAGAGTTGCAATTTAGTATACAGGTGCATTGTGGTAATATATTAAACGTGTATCAGGTTGAACAAGATTGAATCACTTTTATATATAGCTGCCATATAAGCGTTTATACAGTTATTCGATTTTGCGTTATAACTTCTCTAAATATGCTGTTAAGTGTATGAAATTTTGCTGTATTCTTATTTATAGTAATTGTAAATGAAATAATAAAAATCATTAAGATCGGGCAACTATAAGATATAGCAGTCATACCATCGACTTTTCGAAATATAAGATTTTCCAATATACCTTCTCGAATTAAAAAGTAATGAATATGCAAGACTGTAGAACTTTGGTTAATCAACATTGTTTTTGAAAAAGAATGATGAGTTTCAGCACTCAGTTTGGGTCTGACTACCTACCTCAACTCAATAACCCTTCCTAGTTTAGAGCCAAAATTTGGTACACAGGTGCCTTGTAATAATATATTAAACATATGTGAGGACAAACTAGATTGAATCACTTTTATATATAGCTGCCATGTAAGTTATTCGGTTTTGCGTTATAACTTAACCAAATAATCTGTTAAGGATACGAAATTTTAAGGAATTCTTATTTTCGTAATTGTAAAAGGAATTTAAAAATTAATTAGAATCGGATAGCCATAAAATATAGCAGTCATACAACCGACTCTGCGTATAGAACATTTTTCAGTATAGATTCTATAGTAAATGAGTTATGAATACGAAAGTCCGCAGAAGTTTTGCATATGATAAATATAAAATTAAGAGTGAAAGTGATCAGAATCCGATACAACTGATTATACGTATATGAGATTTTATATCAAATTTTCTCAATTTAAGTAAGTAAGAAACTAAACCTTTTTTATTAGTATTATTATTCTAATATTATCAATAAATCACCGATTTTATTTGTTTATTTTAGGAGAGCAAGCGACATAAAAGACTTGTTTCGCAATTTTAAATAATTGCACGTGTCACTTGTTCAACTTTTGCTACACTTTTGAGCGCATAATTTGTCGGAAACCTCAAAAAAAAAATTGCAATCACAAAAAAGGTTACCAGCTGTGCAGCTAAATATCCTTAAAAGCAATAAAGTAGCTACTAACACGCGCCATTCATTTGCAAATCAGCCGAAAAAGGTCATGGAGCATACGAAAAATATACAAAAAAAAACATAAAAAGAGCTGAAAATCTTAAGACAGCAAGAAAAAACATATTTATTCTTCGATTATTTGAAACTTTTTACCATACCTTTTTACCCCCTCTGCCTTGCTTAAACCTTCGCATTGCTATGGATATGCCAAGGCATAATTTACTCCGCAGCTCGGCGCTACATTAACCACACTCTCACTTGTCTATCAAGCCTCACTCATTCAGTCGTCAACCAACCAGTTTGCATTGCGGTAAAGGAACCCTTCAGCTGCTGTGCTGACGTTTGAGACGTGGTAAATGCCGCAGCATGAAAAGTACCCTACTTTCGTATTCAATAAGCTAACTGTCAAAGTGCGCACACATACACGCTTACACACGGGTTTGTGGACAAAGTCACATACCTTCATATATACTATATGTATATATGTAGGTCTATAAGGATACACACGCCCCTTGTGTGCATATCACTTTACCATTCATATCCATACAAATATTTACTTGTCGCATTTGAACCAAATTCGTTGGCGATTTTTTCATTAGATTCGAGTTTTTTTCCTCGCTGTCTTAATAAAAATTAAGATTGATGTAAATTAGGCCGCTTCATGCATGATGCTCTTCGATTAGACTTTCGATTTTTTCTTTGGAAATTTTACTTTTTCCTGCCAGCGCACTCATATACATACTGACCCTGCTGGAAAATTTACTGCTTGCGAAATGGAAATAGTTTGGCGTTGAGGTCTTTTATTTTCGCTTTTACTAATCTTCGTGCATATGTTCAATGAATTTTTAAAATACTTATTATAAAGTGAATTACCGACTTTTTCGAACTTTCAGATAAATATTCAAAACGATTTACATTTGACACCCCTCTTTAATATATTAGGTACTAAAGTCAGTTTTATTTTTCATACTAGGTGGCAACTGTATTCCGGAAAAAATTTAATTAATCACTTTCTAACTATATTCTAAGAAGCTTTCTGCAGAAGCTGATGTTCATTAAGTTATTTTTAATGTTTTAAGCTTTAATTTTTTCAATACGTGGCAACTCTAGCTCAAAATGTGTTTCAATTAATGTACTCCTAAATAAATGCTGTAATGTTTTCTGCAATGTCTGATATTTGTCAACCTGTTTTTCATATAAAATCCTTAAATTTTCAATAGGTGGAAACTCTAGTCAGAAATATTTTTCAATTATTGCACTCTTGAATCAATTCTTTCATATATTTTAATTGTTTAACTTTTTTTTAATAGTTTGCGATTTAATTTTTCAGCAGGTGGCAACTCTACTGTATAATTTCGCAAATTTAAAAAAATTTCAATGGATTTGCTAAAGGCTTTCTTGAATGCCTTTGGTTTAGCGTACTTATTCATTATTTTTAGGCTTAGCTTTTGCGTTAAGTGGCAACTCTAACTCCAAGAAAGGTACCTAAATACATTCTTAAGACGATCCAATTCACAGGAGAGATTCTGACGTTTTTATAGTATGTCGGAAATAGTTACAGGCTAACTAATTTTATTCCTACTGGGTATGCACTGACGGGAGAAGGCTCCATTATATTTCTTTTATCTATTTTTTCCATATTATTTTCTTTCTACAACATTTCCACAACAATTTCCACTTTCTGCTGACAATGCGCGGCATTGATAAGCAATTACGCGCAGTACACGTCCTGCTGAAAGCTCGGCTGCTCGCTCAATTTGCGACGGAATTACTTTATGTAATGTTTTCGTTGCTTCGTTTTGCTATAATCTGTTCGTGTATGCGACTTTTGATTAATTAAAAAATATGCCTGCCACAATTGATTGAGTTTTTGTGTTGCATGTCAACACACTTGACACAGAAGATGGCACTAATGCGGCCTATGAAGTAATCACTCGGCTCCGCATAATATCCGTAATGTATGCATGTATTTCTCCAGCCTCCGGGAAGACTTGTTGGCCCTATTCACACGTCCTTTTTGACTTTTTGCTTATCTTCTGCTCTTCTTCCAGGCTGTGTGTGTGTTCGTTGTGTGGTTTATGTGACACATTAGCCGTGAGGGTTAATTAAACCGGTTGAACTTTCCCTTTTTACCCCCTGCTCGCGCAACATCGGCTACCTGTCGTGAAATTTTTAATGAACCATCAACCAGTTTGACATAGATCCTCCAAGCTGAGGTCACTTGACTCGGGTACAACAATACACATTTGTTTATTAGCTCGCTAGGTATATACATATACATCCATATAAATATCTACCTAAATTTTAATGCATTTCGAATTAGATTTATCTAACACAATTCGGCACTTTAGTTTTGGTTTGCGTTTTGACCTTTTTCACAATGAAATGTCATGTTATTCTTATTTCATTGTCGCTGTCATTGTTCTCTGCTTATCGTCCCACTTATGCAATGACTTTTTCAGAACTTTTGTTTCTTTTAAGTGCCCATTGTTGCTATTGCAACCCCCCCGCTGTGCGTTCAACCGCGTATGCGTTTACTTTCGATTGACGTTTAAACCGTTTGGATGTATTGGAGACTTTTGATCTCGTTACAGTAATTTCAGAACTCACCACCATCGATCTCATAGCAGCAGCGCTCTGTGAACTCTTTATGATAGCTTGCTTTGATTCAATATTCCGTCCATTTCTAGATCGATAGGGCTCATCCGTACCCCCACTATTATCAGAACCGGAGGATTTTAGTCTCATCCCAGTCATCTGCAAACTCACCACTAGCGGACTTATGACAGCAGCTCTATGAAGTCTTTATGATAGTCAAAGATACCAAGCTTATTTTCTTTTAATATTTCATGCATTCAGAGATAGAGATGTCAAAAATACTAAGCTTATCTCCATTCAATATTGATTTCATTTCTAGATACAAAAAATTCATTTTTATAGCCACCGTTATCTGGACCCGCTTGAATGTATTTGAGGATTTTAATCTCAATACAGTCGTCTCCAAACCCACCATCAGCGATCATATATCAGCAGCGTCTGTGATCTGTACTCTAGTTGTCTCCGTAAATAGTTCATGATTGCAAGCGATGCTAAGCTTGCTTCCAATACATATTCCTTCTAACCATAAATCCATAGGATCAATCCGTATCCGTTCCCACGACAATCGGGTCTATGGATTTACTATATTCAGCAATGGACTGTCAACTCGGCAGAAAACAACATATATCCACCATTATCAGGATTCCCAGGCTCAGTGGCCTTTCCCAGTCACAATTTGTACTACCTTGGTTTTACTTACATTCCAGGTTAGTCTATCAAGTCGCAACTACTACTCACCTAAAAATTTTAGACAGGACTGTTCGAATCTTAAGTAGACTTACTTATGCCCACCATTATCATTGTCGTAGAGATTCCATGATTCTGGATTTTTGACATTCGCCAAATTCATATTTCTAAAGCTCTAGGGGAGTCTATGTGCTTCAAAGCTCCATTTCACTACCACAGTCAAATCTTAGTCACATTCCCATAGTTCCACACTGATTTCGTTAAGTATTGGTGGACTCTTAATTAGATCTCCTGAAGCTCACTACTTGTGAGGTTAATGTTCGGTCTCACCCACTTATTTCAGCCTTGGCCTTCTGTTTTTTCAGAACCAACTCTTTTTCTTTCCATTTTGAGATCTTCACCTACTGATAGCGTACAGACTCTCAACACTTATTCATCCTAAAGTTCAAAGCTACCGAAACTATATATATTGATCTAGTCAGCCTTATTTAAAGTCAGTCTCATCTGGTTATGGTGGCAATGACTTTAAATCCCATGAAATAGAAGTAACTGCTCATATTCCCAATTCACTTGTGACTTTCATCTACTGATTTCACCAGGAGTGATTCATAGAAGTCTTACATACTAATTCCACTAGGACTGATTCAGAGAAGTATCATGTCTTCATATTTATCTGCTCATAAAGGATGAAAATAGTAAGAACTTTGTTGGTCCTCCTACCGCTATCAAGTTTATTTTCCTACTGCCTAATTGCTTCAACATCCTCATCTTTTGCTCAAACATTTATATACATTTTGCCTGAGTAAAAAAGTTAATGGAGAAACACGACTCCAAAAATTGTATGGTTCAAAAGATCAACACGTGTTAGCGCGTGAAATGAGCTTTCCAAAAAGGTATAGCATGACCCGATGCGACGAATAAAACTAGAACTAAGTACGCGCTTTCAGCGCTAACTAGCGAAAATACCGCAAGACTTTTTTGACAACCTATTATTTTAGGAATACCATCATCTATATATAAGGAAGCTTCGGTCCAAAACTCTGAAACCAAGATTGAAGCTTATATTCAAACTTTATGATACTAGTTTTAATATTTCTAGATATATAAACAAAAATAACCTAACATATTATCTTTCAACATTTTTATTTACAGTTATTATCGCTCGGGGCTACTAACGACAGCAATATTAAAGGAAACCCCATATAAAGCGAAAATGGCGAGGAAAAAATGCTGTGCTATACGTAAGACATCCGTAACGAGAAACATTTATGAAGAAACAAGAAAAATATATGATGAAATTGACATAAAAGTAATCAAGAAATAAGCTTTTAGAGAAGTTAATGAAACTCTGAAGAAAATGATTGAGAATGTTAAACAAACACTATTTGCTTCAAATAAAAGTCTTAAAAGACTCTTATACATAAAAATACTCTTATACAGAACTCTTCTACGAAGTAAAAACATATGTGTGTGTTGTAATGAAGACAAATGCTTAAAGATAGGTGTAAAAGACAGGACAGAACGACTAACTAAACTCTTATACGATACTTTTTTGATATTGTGTTTGATAAATATTATTTTGGAAGTTTCTTAAGAGCTCTATCGAATAATTTTTCAGACCAAAACGCAATTCTTATAAGAGCAGTCGAAGTAAATAGCATACATCCCATTCTTATATGACTCTTATACAATAAAATTACATTATAAAACTTGTATACAAACCATATCGACAAAAACAAAAACTGTAATAAACATTGTATAAAATTTTACAAAACTGCTTAAAGCTATTGCACGATCCTGCTGAATCTCTTATACGCTTCCGAAACAATCTTATACTTGTTGAATATACACCATACATCTTTTAGAAAATGTATATCGAGGAAACTATGCCAATAATTGCAATGAAAAGTGTAAAAGCTTTGTCAAACTCTTATACGAACTTCATAAATCTCTTATATGGCTCTCAGTAAAGCCTTTTGCGTTATAACGATATACAAATCGACTTCAAAATCAACCTTATAAAACTCATTTATGGGTACCGACCAATATATAGACGAAAACTATAAGATTTATAACACGAGGACGTTATAAAAGTCCGAAAAAAAGAAACGAAGTACAGCATTAACGAGCGAAGTACTCTTATACGACATTTACGATTTCCTACGAGTAACGAAGTTGATTTTGCAGTAAATGTTCGAAAGAAAAACGAAACGAAGAATAGCATGGACGAACGAACTGCTCTTATACGACATTTACGATCTTATACGAATAACGAAGTTGATTTGGATGTAAATGTCCATGAAACACGTTTGAAAAAGTTCTTAAACGATGAAGAGTTGCTTTCTAAACTCCTATATTACAACTCTTATACGACTCTGGAATTTACTGAAGCGTGATTTCGGAGAAAACAGAAAATAGTTCACCGACGCATAGTATTTAGTAAAAATTAAGAAAATCACAACTTGGCAGGGATACACCATATCTGGCATAACAATAAACAGGTAAATAAAAAATATCGATATTACAAAAAATTACAATATTTCATAACATTAAGGAAAAAAATAGTAAAATTAAGCAAAAAACTTACAAATTGAAGCTAAGCAGTTTTATTGAAAAAAAAAATATTAAATTTAGTGTGTTAAGCAGCACTGTACGAAAACTATTTCAATGTACTGTAAACGTAAATAAATGTAATTTTTCGGCAAGTTTAAGCAAAATTTTAAAGAATTATCATAAGTTAAGAACGAAGTGAAAGTAAAGCAGCGAAATATGGCGAAGAAAAAGAAAATGCAAGAAATATGTTTAAAAATTGAAAATTTGAAACAGTAAGTTAGCAAAATACAAGTAGCAACCACTTTTTGTTTAAAGTTGTTAAAAAAATTAAAAATAATAAAAATTAAAATTTTGTTTGCAAATTGTATGTGAAAAGTTATTGTTTAAAAAAACGATGCAATAATAATTGGCAAATATCAACACTTATGCATATCAGTGGAAAATACAATAAAGAAAAAATATTTTGGAAGAAATGTGGAAGAATGTTTTTTGCGCTACTTTAGCTTAAAATAATAAAAAAAATATTTATGTATTTTAGATTTTTGTTATTATTTTTTATTTTTTCCATCTTGCATTTTAAATTATTTAATATATGTTTATTATTTTCATTAATGATTTTGTTTTTACTAAATTTGTTTAATAAAAATGAAATAACAAGAAGTAAATAAAGTCAAAAATATTTGTTTTTGGTTGAAATTTCAAAATATGTGTATGAATTATTATATTAAATATATTTTTGTTTAAAATTCCAAAAAAAAAAACATATTAACTTAAAAAAAAATTTTTTTGCTTATTTATAATTTTTGTTTAATTTTTATTAAATTATTGTTTTCTCTTAAAATTAAAATATTTAAAATTAGTAGATATTTATTTGATTTATTTCGAAAAAATTATCGATCGATACTAACTAATCTCGTTTGATTTAAACTTAATTAAATTTTTTATTTTGACGAAAATTAAAAACTGCTCCAAAAATTATTCGAGCATTTAAATTAAACTTTGTTTTTTTTTCTTAGTTATTTAAACTTATTTAGAATTTCGGTTCAAAAAATTATAAAAAAAAAATAATTATCAGAAAAAAATATTTTAATTAATTAATTATAATTAAGATATTGGTGAAGACTAATTAAATTTTTCCGACAATTAAGTTTTATTTCTTTTATTTTCTTAATTACTTAAACTTATTTAATTTCTGTTCAAAAAATTATAAAAAAAAATTATTTTCAGAAAATTATTTTTTTTAATTAATTAATTATAATTAAGATATTGATGAAGACTAATTAAATTTTTCCGACAATTAAGTTTTATTTTCTTGTAATTAATTACAGCAATCTTATTTTAATTTTTTAATTAATTATTTTTCAGCTTTTTGGTTATTACAAAAAAATAAATTTAATTTTCAGATTTAATTAACTTAAAAATTTATTCACTTTTGCTTTGAAATATTAATATAAAATTAATGCAAGTTTATTTTAAATTTTTAGTTAAAAAAAATCTTTTTTAGTCAAAAAAAAAAGATAAATAAATTATGTAAATTATTTTTAATTTTTATTTGTTGTGTTAAATCTATACTATAGTTACTAAAAGCCCTTGCAAAATGTGCAATAATTAAATTAATATATGAAAACTTAATTTTTGAGATTATGCTTTTGTAAGTAAAAAACTGAGAATCAGTTATGATAAAAGAACAATTAAGAAAGCAAGAAAGAGCAAACGACGATATACCTCAGATGCAAACCAGAGACCGAAAAAAGATACAATATTATACAGTTAGAAAAAATATAGAGAAAAAATAATTTAAAAATATGCAAGCAAATTAAATAACACAACAAAGTGAAAAACTTTAACAGAATAAGTAAAAATGTAATCTAAAAATATAATCGAAAAAAATTATGAAAAATGTAATTTAAAATTTTCTTTCTTCCAAGCAGTTAAACATTAATTATATTTATTAATAAGTTCCTAAGAAAAATTAAAAAAAAAATTAAAATGTTTTAATTGTTTAGTTTATATTTAAATTTTTATAATGTTTCATCTTTTTAACTCATAAAAAAATTAATTATCAGAAAAAATTAAATAATTGTTAATTATTTTTACATTTATTTAATTAAATAAATTATTTTGAATTTTTCAATTAATTAAATAACTATAATGAAGTTATTAATTAAGAAAAATTATGCTAAATAATTAATTCATGTATTTAATTAACGTATTAATTAAATTTTTCTGATAATTAACTTTTATTTCCTTGTAATTAATTACAGCAACTAAAAGTACTCATAATTACATTGATAATTAATTTAATTTTCATTTTTTAGATATATATTTTTTTTATTTAAAAAGTTAAATTAAATTTTCAGATTTAATTAAATTTAAATTAAACAATAATTTTAGAATTCACTATTCTAATTTTTTATCAATCATTTAATTCAAAATTTAATGTTTTTTGAATTAATTTAAAATAACAAAAATAAATAAAAAAAAAATTATTGGTTAAAATAATTTTTTAATAAATAAATTTTAATTTTCCAATTAATTTAATTTTAATTTTTTTATTAATTTTTTTTTAGTTTTTTTGTTATTTAAAAAATTAAATTAATTTTCAGGTTTAATTACTTTAAAATTAATTTAAATTAAGAAAAAACAGCATTCATTATTTTCTTTTCTTTATTTAGTCATTTAATTTTACTTAAGTCAGTTACATTTTTAACCAATTATTATTTTTAAATGAATTTAAAAATTAAATGACTTAATTCTTTAATTGATTATTTTTTTTAGTTATCATTATTAAAAAAAATTAAATTTTCAGATCTAATTAATAAAAGCAATTTTAATTCAACAAAAATTTCAGAAGTCATGATTATTTTATTAAGCCATTTAATTTTAATTTCATTTAAAATTTATTGTTTTCTTAATTAATTTTAAAACTACAAAACTAACTAATTTTAATTTATCATTTTTAAAAAAATAAATGTTTACTATATTTTTAATTTTTGTAAGCCGTTTTTTATAAAAAGAATTTAAAAGTACACATGTATTTTTTCTTTTAAAATTTTTTAAAAATTATAATCTTTTTCTTCAAAAATGAAAGATCACATTTTAAATGCCTTGTTTTCTAACAAATCCGCCGATTATATATCGTCCACCTACATCTTATGAATAATTTTTGTTTAATTAGTGGTTATAATTAATTTGTTGAGTATTTTTATTAGGTTCGTAAGCGAATTCACAACGAAATACTTTTTTAAAATTAATTGGAAACAGACTTCTCTGCAAAAACTTTTGAATAAAAAAGAAAACTTTTTAAACATTTAATTATTTAATTAAAAATAAAATTTTTAAATGTTTTATTTAAATAAAATGTGAGAAATCACGCTTTATCTGTCATAAAAAAAGTACTTTGAAGTAAGCTGACCAATTTTCGAACGAAAATACTAAAATAGTGTAAGATATAGTTAATAAAAGGATAACTATAAAAATGTCTGGCAAAAATGATTCTTTTTGATATTTCGCAAAAATAAGACATTTTTAGTTTGAGATTTCCAAAAACGCAAACTCTTTTGTTGCAACTGTTGAAAGATTAGCAATATATGAAGAAATAAAAAAATTATGAAGTAGCAAATTTAAAAAAAAGCAATAAAAGGTTAAGAAAAAATAACGCAAAAGTATGAAAAAAGCATTGAAAACGTAAGTAAGAACATGAAATTAAGCAAATAAACAACTACAATAAATGAAAATCGAACCGCAGCTCAAATTACTAATAGACAAAATACGAGTTCTAGAGCAGTAACGAAACAAACAATATTGCGAAATTTTTTTGCGAAAAGTAAAATTTATGAAAAACGCACAAAACAACTAAGAAAAGTAGTGGCAATGCAATACAGAAAAAAAATACATGAAAAATGCTACTAAAAATGAGCAAGAACGAGGAGGTTTTGAAAAAAATTGGAATAAAACCTAATTTGTTGTTTTAGACTAAAATTTGTATACAAGAATTGAAAATTTGGTTTTCAAAGCAGCAAATTTATGCGCTTAAAGTATTTTATAAATTTTCATAACCAGTTCTAATATGTTTCATTTCAAACTGCCCACACTTGCCTCCGTTTTCTGACTAGATTCAATGGATTTATACTAAAAGACTCAAACCTGTTTCAACTTGATTTTAACCATTAAACAAACCCTCTAAGTTCTTGTTACATAATCTTTAAATAAAACATGGCCAAACTAAAAAATAAAAATGGAAACAAAGTACCTCAACAACTCAAGATTTACAAAAGTAAGAAACTATAATATAACCATGGCAAGAAACATATAATAAAAATGTGAAATTGAAGAAATACGCAAAGAAAATAATTTTTACAAGAAAAAGACAACAAATTGTAAAACACAAAGTTGCAAAAAGTGTAGAAGGTAAAAAACTTTACTTTTCGAAAAAATATTAAAATTTCAAATAAACAAAAAACACAAAAATCAGTCACCAAAATGTAATTATAATAAAATATATTATATTCAAGCAAAAAAATATAATAAAAGCTAATTATTATACATAAAATTTGTAGCGATTTTCGATTTCAGTATCATAAAATTAGTTGAAAAATTATAGAATTTAATTAAGAAAAAATACTATAAACAAAAAAACAGTTATAATTTCAAGCATAAAAAATTTAAAACCAAAAATTATGCAAAAATGCAAATAATTTCAAAAATTAAAAAAAAATAGTAAAATATCAAGCGAAAACCCGAAAGAATTTACTAAAATTTAATGTGTGAATAAATAATAAAAAACTTGAAATATTGCAGAAAACTCTATTACATGTTTTCAAAGTAACTGTATTTAAAAAAATATTGCCAACAGTCAAAAACGAACAGATTATAATATAATGTCAAAAAATTAAAGAATTATAAATAAAAATTTAATTAACAATGTGAAAAACTATACGAAAAAAAGATCAGAAAATAACCACTGCAAAGCGGTTGAAAGAAATTAAAAAATAAAAAAAAAAAACAAAAACAATATTAAAATTAAAAAAAGAAAAAGAAATATGTTTTGAAAGTGAAGCAAAGAAAAATATTGTATATATTTAAAAAAAATTGTATTTAAAAAAATCAAGAAATTTTAATTGGTAAAACACAAAATTCTCCCCAAACCCCACTCTACGACCTCCCACCCCGATTCCACTCATTTAAACGTGAAATAAAGTGCAAGTGGTATTTAAAAATAAAAATTTGTGCTTTTATTTATTTAATTTGAGATAATCAGAAGGTTTCGCTAAAGGCAAGAAATTTTTGGAAAACTAACTTTGAGAATTCCGAGGGACTACTTGTCAGGAGCGTTATTGTAAAGGCAAGCCCTGCATACAATTGAGTCATGGCTTGAGGAAGCCATTAGGGGTAAGGATTTCGCTGTTGGGACATTCCATGATATGGAGGGAGCTTCCAACAATGTCCTACCGGAGGCAGACCTTACTGCTCTAGACGCTCTCGGAGTTGAATCAAACCCTAAACACCTTATTCTTAGTCTTCAGTGCGACAGAGTGATTGAAACGGAGTGGTGGAAAGCGGGCGCGCGACCAAATGTGAGCAGGGGTATCCTACAGGCTGCAGTTCTCTCTCCTTTTTTATGGATCCTGGTCGTTAACGACCTGCCTACAAAACTTAAGGGTCGTGGCTGCCAAGTTATTGCGTATACAGTCACTTATGGTTAAAGGAAAGTTTATGAGTACCGTGTATGAGTTGACGCAGGGGTATCTCAGCGTCGTAACAAACTAGGCAGTCGGAAGTGGTCTCGCCATAAACTCAAGTAAAACAGCGATGGTTTCATTCACTAGAAGATATAAGATCACTGTGACACCGCTGCCGCGAATGAGAGACATCCGCCTGTAACCGGTGATGAAATATTTAGGTCTGACCCTCGATAGTAAGCTTTCGTGGAAGCCGAATATCATGGAAGCAAAAAAAGCATTGATTGCTCTATATTGCTGTAAAGGAGCCATTGGCAAAAGGTGGGGTCTCTCACCGAAAGTAGTCAATTGACTCTTTGACACCATAGTCAAGCCCAATATGTTGTATGTAGTCTTTATGGGGTAGTGGGTTCTAGAAAAGACCACACTTGCAAAGAAATTCGAGAGCGTTCAACGGACGGCGTCAATCAGCATGTATGGTGCACTAAGGTCCACTTCAACCATGGCACCTAACGTCATTTTGAACATAGTACACGTATATATTGCTGGAAGGTATATGGCTGCGAAAGTGGCCATTAGACTCAGAGAAACTGGGCACTTAAAAAAACGTGTATCTGAACACTCGGATAATGTCAAACGCTTTGACTTCATACCGGATCATCTATATCATATAGTCGCCAAACCAAATTCTGGCGGCACCTTCTCTGTCCATATACCGACGAGGGAGCTAAGGGTGGGACAAAGGCGTTCGAGGAGAGGGGCAGTGAGCTTCTCTACGGATGGGTTAAAACTTGGGGTGAAGGTTGGTGGAAGGTTTTTCTATCGGGAGCTTTCTATCAACTGCAGTTTCAGCCATTAAGGCAGCAGTAGATCTGCTTCTCCGGAGTGTAGCCTCCTTTAGAGTATTGACCATTCACTCAGATAGCCAGACTTGAACTCGTTTACAGTGCGTTCAGGTATGGTCGAGAAGCTCGCTATCAATAGCATCGAGTGTCTTTGTGATAAGACTGGTATGGGTGCCGGTCCATAGCGGAATCGCAGGAAATTGTAAAGCTGATGAGTAAGAAAAGGCACCCTGGAACCGCTATCGGCAGAATTGGGGCCGGTCAGTGCTCCCGTATCCTTGGCCAGCGCTGGGCCATCATCGGTACTTGCGCTGTCGCAAAAGACTTTTGGCTCAAGATTAATATAGTGATCTCCTTGCCCTCAGTAAGGCTAGCCTCTCCCTAGTTGTGGAGCTTTTAATAGGCTATTGCTCCAAGGTTGGAAATTTTACCAGATGCTGAATGTTTCATGTCGAATTCCGTGAAGATACTTTGTAAGATAAAAAAGTTTACCATATAAGGACTTGAGTTTGAGCGGTCAGTTTGTATGGCAGCTATATACTATAATGGACTGATAACAGCCCAATATCTCGAATATCTCGAGGGACTAGCTCGCGTATATAAAGACAGACGGTCTTGGCTAAATTATTCAGTTCGACATTAATGATCTTTTGACTTCAAGCTTAATATACCCTGTTTAGGATATAAAGCTTAAACTCAAAATTAAATCAAACAAAAAACTAAATTTCAACTTTTCGAAGCATCCCTATGAGTTTACTTCTTTTATTGAGTAGAAAAACGAATGTCAAAACAAAAAATTTTTATTTTTCAAAAACGAAATGTTACTTTTCGTCTGGTTTCATATTGGTCTTATAGAAGCTACTTCGTCCATTTTTAGCAAAACAATTCCAGCTGTTCCTTGTCGGAAAAATATAACTTGTGGTAAAGAGCCACACATTATGTGCGAGGTAAGGTAGAGGACGATTAAGCAAACGAATGATTTGGGAGTGGAAAAAAGCCGACTAATTACAAGTAATTCGCGGCGAAGGCAGCTGAAATCTCTACAGTACAGTCAGTTTCGACGATCTCCATTAAAGTGTGCAATTAATATCCACAACTCAAACTTGTGCTCCCCATAAGACTTCGGCAAACTATACATATATGAAACTTATGACTATTATCTAACTAAATTCAGATTAAACTCTCTCTTCCATGCCATTTAGTCTCGACCACCACAATGTGAGCCATTTCAACCTCTCAAATTGGGTGCCGATGAAATTTACTACTTTTTATTGGGTCATAATGGTTTGCGAAACCGAGTGGCAGAGCAATATAATATTGCAAACATGAATATCGTGGTAAGTGAGATAAGTGCGGACTAAATTCTAAAAACGTCTTGAGTTTTTGAATACTACAATTAAAAGGATGAGGTATTGATGCTCTTAAAGAGAGTTTTCACATACAAACATGCGAATTGTACTGATTCTATTATAAAAAAGAAACTTTTGTTTCTTCTCAAATCATATCCGAACTATCTTTTATCATCAAGAGCACAAACAGAGCCCGTAGTTTACATAATTGAACTCTCGGGCTTTATGTGCTATCCCACAATTTAACCTAACCGCAAACTTAATTCTCAACTCTCCTAGTACTTTCATCGAAACTAATTATGTATTGGTAGATACTCTCCGTTTTTTATTGAACTAATTTCTAAAATTGCTCTTTTTGCCCTTCGTAACAGCATTGGAGCGCTCAATTGCAAATGAGAGCCGAACGTTTTCTCAGAAGATGTCGCGTGGAACCGGATGCTTGTCAAAATGTTGGTAATACTAGCAAACTTCAAGACAAAACTTTTTCAATTTTTCAATTTTTGCTTACGCCAACCTCTCTCTCCTTACATCGCTCTCTTTAGGTCCCAAAGAGACGCGAGTGTATCACAATTTTCACTTTCATCACGGTATAATACATCAAAAATGGTCCGCACATTTGGTGCGCAAATGGTACAATGAATTCAATTATCAAGAAAAATGGGAGGATTTTAATGAAAAACGCAAGAGGGGTCTCATTGGCAACTACTCGCAATTGATATATCCTACAGTAGAACTGATTGGATGCAATGCCGCAAAGTAAGCGTTCTTTGCGCTCTAACAGTAATACCTTGTAGTCTTGTTTAATTTCTCAATCTTTCTTTAGTCTCTCCGATGGTTCTTTATTTGTTTGTTATTACTGGCCACGCACGTCTAAAAAATATGAAGACGGCTTTCTTTATGGCGAGCCTTGTTCACAATGTAATCCACAGTTGCCGGCTTGTTCACGCATCTTTCGTGGACTATGTGGTATAGGTGAGTAAGTGTTAGTCTTATGGAAGAGAGTACTATATTCGTCAATGATTTCTTTATAGATTTAGAAATATCGAAGGCTGTGAGCTTACAGGAAAGTGTTGAAAAACATGTTGTATTAATTCTAGTCGCTGTAACCGCTATTTTACGGTCTTTATTGTAATATCTACTTATGTACATATGCACTTCATCAGATGTTCTTTCATACAATAAAATTCTTTAACTATTTGAAAACTGTACTGCGATACTAGCCTTGAACTCATTAACAGTGCGTTCAGAGCTGATCAAAGAGTATCTAACCTCGCTATCAATAGCACCGAGTGTGGTAAGACTGGTATGTGTTCAATACCACAGCCGAATCGGAAATTGTAAAACTGATGAGCTAGCAAGAAAAGGCACCGCTATCAGTAAAATAGGAGCGGGTCCGTGCTCCCGTATCCTCTTATTTTCTACTACTAAATAGCTGGGCTTCGAGAAAACGTGGCCAACGCTAGGATACCATCGGTACATTCGGTGTCGCAAAAGCCTTTTGGCCTAAGAACGATACCAAGAGCCCTAGTGATTTCTTTGTTCTCAGTAAGCTTAGCCTCTCCCTAGTTGTAGGGCTTTTAACAGGTCATTGTCCAATTGGCGTTTATGTAGTAAGGCTAGGAATCCTACCAGACCCCATCTGCAGAAGCTGTGTGGTAAAAGATGAGGTGGAAACAACACAACACTTGCTTCTTGACTGTACCATAGTATATGGGAGGTAAAGACTCAAACACTTGGAAGAGCATACCTTCAGACACCCCACCGAACTGAAGGGAGTGGAAATTAAACGCTTGTGCAAATTTGTACTGGCTACTAGGCGTTTTGAGTGAGAATTTCATGACATTTCATAGATTGGAAGTGAAGTTATTGCGCTTTAAGTGTTAGTATGTTTGTGTTATCGGTGCGAAAATGAGCTTCGAAGAAAGATCCAACATTATATTTGGTTTTAAAATTGGTAAAACTACCGAAACGTAGCATGGACATTATATAACTTTGACTTTTAAGAAGCTTTAATGTGATCTTTAATCATATTTAGAATATGAGGTTTCCTTGTGTAAGACCACAACAAAAATTACTCTCTTCTCACCATAACCCATTACCATACCCATTTCTTTTGAAAGAACTCTCTGAATAATCGACTTTACACTGCAAATATGGGTGGAGAGGGGAACTGCAGCTTCCAGTATATACAATAAGCTAATACAAAACTCTGACAAAACATTGTACTCTTTATTGCAACTCGCAAATCTTTGCAATAACTCAATTAAGTGCAACGGCACTTCCATTCAAAAATATTTATGGCCGATTCGGCGCAGTAGGCGTGACACCATGACCTTTCTAACGCAGTTAAAAACTTAACTTCTTATTTCTTGAAGAGCTCTTACTCTATAAATGAGCAGACAGTCATACAAACAACCGCTTTTTGGTTGTTGCTTTGCTGCCTCAGGTCATTAAGGGTACGCAAATGTGTGCGCCTATGACGAATTCGACTGGCGCCAAACGAATGGCGCGTCTCGAACGGCAGGTGGTGGCGTACAACTTTGTTGGTGTGTTTGTGTGTGCTTTTACTTGCATCCCGACAGCAGCTGACTGCAGCGATATGCGAATACAACAACAATCTGTAGCAATGCAACAAGTGAAATTAAAGGTTTAAACAACAACAAACACAACAACATGTATGAAATCGATTTGGTTGAGGTAATTGCTGTTCTTGCGGCTAAAAATCTCAAAGAAAACGGCAATTACAAGAACAAAACAAAAATCAAACGCTGGTGTGGTAATTTTCGGGAAGAACAAGCAGAATTAATAGTCATACAATTGGTAAAAGTCTTTGCGTTCACCTTGAAATCAAGTGAATAAAGTGTGGAAATGAATAATGCATGAGCAGAGAGGGTCAATTAAATTAGAGGGAAATGAGTGAAATCAAAGAAAATGCATAATAATGTGCAGGAAGCATGTGGATTGACGATGGGACGATGGCATCGTATACAAGCTTATATAATGTGTGGGTTTGTACATGTGCTAGCCTAACGTATTAATTACGTCGAATATGTGCTATTGCTTATGTGTAACGCCTGCCTCGAAGCCGCAATATTCCCTTAACCCTGAAAAAAGCAACAACTGGTGCTAATCAGTAAAGAAAAAGGAGATCCCAACTTGCCATCAGCATGTCGTCCACTATGCATGCTGGATACAGCGAGAAAGCTCTACGAAAGACTGCTTAAACTCAGACTCGAAGCGCTATCAACAAAGCTGGAGGAACCGAATATCTCAGAACTGTGGTGCGAAGTTACCTTAGCGACAGAAAACTGCTGAACTCTACTAGAGAGGTAACAAGACAGATAGCAGTCACGCCAGGAGCAGCACAAGGATCCATTATAGGCCCAGACTTGTGGAACATCAGCTACTATGCTATATTAAAACCAGAAATGCCAGACGAATCGTACTTAATTGACTACTCGGACGACATTGCAGGAGTAATTACATCAAGAGACACAGAAGAAGCGCAAAGAAATCTGAATCAGTTCATGATACGGACGCAAGCTTAGCTCGACTCACATAACCTCCAGCTCGCTACGAAAAAACAGAGCTACTAATGCTAATAAATAAGCACATACCTCAAGAAATGAGTATGCAAACGACTACGACTATTCTTCGGACAGAAAAAGCAGTAAACTACCTAGGCGTAAGACTGGACCCCAGACTAAACTTCTGGGTACAAAACCAGCACGCAAGAAAGGCAGTGAAGATCCCCTCCCAACTGAGCAGACTAATGGCCAACATAGGAGGCCCCAGCCAAGAAAAGAGAAAGCTCCTAATATCGACGACAATCAGCTTCCGCACCGCAGTGACCTGCAAGTGGCATACAACGTTGCTGTGACGACAGCACTGATGATTCGGAAGGCATTTGCCACCCCCTCACCCGCAAAAAAGAAAAAATTTGGGGCTGACTGTAGGAAATGTCTGGAGCATGGTACCAGGAAAACCAAGCAGCATCTCTTGTGCACTTGTCCAGCATTGGCAAGACTAAGGTATAAGCATCTGTCACTGTATGATACACTGGAAGAGGTATCGATTGTGAGGACACAGAGTCTGTTGAAATTTGCGTCAAGCGCAGGCATCCTATAGGATGACCAGTTCTCATGGACCTAGTAACTGAACTCCATCTGGTATCGCAAAGGAACAAAACTGGCCGATGCGTGGCTCATTGGCCTCCCAGACTAACCTAACCTAACTTTGTATATTATTCTTACACTCTAGTAGAAAGTTATGGTAACTCCTTAAGTTCAACAGCTTATCAGCTAGAAACCTTACATCAACAGTTCATTAACTTGATGCTTCCAGCAAGAAGTTCAAGTTTTTATATACAGTACAGCTGTTCCACAAGTTCAATAGTTCAATATACAGTACAGCTCTTCCACAAGTTCAATAGCTAGCTAACTCTTTTTCTCCCATTGCATAACACGAATTTTTTTCATATTCTTCTACTCTTCTACAAAAGTTATCCCAAAACTCTTTCAAGAAAGTGTTACACAAGTTCAGTTATTAGTTCATAACAACGGAAAATTCGAAACTTTTTACATTCTCCTCTTCAGTTTTGATATATTATATATCTTCTGTCCAAGTACACTTTAAGAGGCTAGTCTTCTAATCCGTCGCTTTTTCGAACGCTTTGCTTTACTTCAACGTCTGCCGCCTAGATAAACAGCCTAATGGCTACAGTCTCCGTTTGTCGTGCAATCTTTCGGCCTTCTTACCAGCTTATCTATTGTGTTCTGTTTACAATCTGCTACTCTATCAGAGTCTTTGGCTCATTCAATCGATCTGCCGATCATTCATAGTTTGTATCAACTTCGCAACATATTCCCAGCGTTTTCGTGCGTCTGTCTGTACGCGAGATTTATCCCACCCGTCCATCATATCAGCCATTGCACAAGGTCTGTCCGCCCCCTTTGTGCGGCTGTCGTTTCAGTTCAAATTATTTTAATTTATTATTGCATGGCGAGTTAATGGGCAACAGGATAAGAGCTGAGACCAGCTATTCAAAGGCGGCAGACAAAATCCAGCAGAAAGCAACAAAAAAAATATACACTGTAATAATAGCGTACAAAAGAAATAGAATGGATAACAACAACAATGTTGCATTGTATGTGCTACACCTGAGCAAAGAAAATAGGCGCAAAGCAGAATTAGGGAAAATTTTCTTTAAAATTAAGACTGTGCCAGTAATACAATATCGGTGTGTAGGTGTACGCAAGTGCGTGTGTGTGCGTGTGTGAAAAGATGCTAACAGAGGGTTGGAAATGTCTAATCCGTCGGCCAAATCACAAGCGTACCGTAATCACCAATAACAGCAACAACAACAAGGAGTAAGAGCTGCTTCTCGGTTGCTCAAAGTGTCTATTGTTAGTGTTGTTGTTGTTGCTGCTGCTGCACCTACGACCAACAGTTGACCATGAGACATGCTAAGCCACTATTGAAGCATATATGTATGTATGTATCTTGTGTTGTATGTGTGTTTGTCTGTCTACTCGTAAATGCAGGTAAAACAATTTCCTTGGAACTAACACCAAAGGCAAGCTGTGAAGGCGAGGAAAATCGCAAGAGGCTGGCTGCCAGCACAAAAAACATTAGAAACACATATATATATATGTACATATGTATATACAGCAATCTACGTGTGTTTACCAAGGATTAAGTGCCAGCATATCCTGCCGTGCGCTGCGCATGCATTTCTCCAGTCGCCTACCTGCTGCGCACCTTTGCGCTGTGTCTGTGGCGCGCATGCGCGGCGAGCATGCATTGCTTTCTGCTTCTTCTTCTTGCATTTCTCGCATTGCGCTGCGCATTCTGCCGCATTATTCATTGTCATTGTCGACAAGTGTCGCCGCTGGGCCATTAGATTTGCTTAACGGTCACCATTTATCAACAGTACGATTTGCTTTCGCTATGCTTCGCGTTTGTGTGTGTGTGTGTTTTTACACTTTATATGTATGTGTTTAAGCATCTTTTTGTTTTTCTGCTCATTTATTTTTATTGCACATGCGCTTTGTATTGGTTTACGGTATATTTGCACAAGCGAAGATTCACAAAAAAGAATTCTTATTAATTTTTCTTTCTTCTAAAAGCATTGACCTTTTGCGCAAAGTATACTTTTAAGCTGTTCAAATTTGCTTTGTGCCAATACGCACTGTCACTTTCAATAATATCTCCTTTATTAGTGTGTATTTAGTAGGTGTGATGATATTTAAAACCGAAAAGACTTTTCCGCAAGTTCAATAACTCAATACTTAGATTTTTCTACCATGGCATAATTCGAATTTTTTCAAATTCTTCTACTACTCCAAATAATTAAAAACAAAACTAGAATTTCATCAAAGGAAATGAGTTATGAGCCATTTATGCAATTTTTTATAAACAGCTGTTATTTTTATACTCAACTACATCTTCCATTCTGTGGTATGCAAATTTTACTTTATTCTACCAACTTCGCTCTATAAAACTAACCGCAAGCTCTTTCAATATACCGTTCCACAAGTTCAACAGTTGATTAGTCGAAAACTTAATATCGAAGGTCCCTAAATTTTACATTACATTTCATTACCATATTCCGAACTAAAATATTGTTTATACTAAAATTTGCTTATCGCGTTCAAAAACCTGAAATATGTAGCTTCAACCAGCTGTTTCACAAGTTCATTACTTTAGCTCTTTTCTATCATGCTATAAACCAATAAAAGAATTAAGGCACGTTTAAAAATGTCCACTGAACCAAATAATGCCAATTTTTATAATCCACAAGTTCAACTACTTATTTTCATAACAAGCTTCATCTTCCATCCCATACCATGCAAACTTTCCCAGTACCAACCTATGCATAATCTCTTTCAATTAACTGTTTCACAAGCTCAACAGCTTATCAGTCGAAAACTTAGTATCCGAAGTTCCTTAATTTTACCTTTTCTAATTAGCATATTCAGTAAAAAAAATATTGTTTATACTAAAATTCGTTTGTTTCACAAGTTCAATTACTTACTACCTAATTCAATTGCTAACCGCCAACCGTTTCACAAGTTCAATTATCACCTAATTCAATTGCTAACCGCACCATCTGGCGCTTAACTTTGTCTTAGTTTGTTTACTTTTTCATTTCATAAATTACTGCTTTTCCTTTCAAATATATTAAATAATAAACCAATATCTACCTAAAGCTGCCATAAATCCACTTATTGGACAGTCTTCGAAGGAAGTGTTCCACAAGTTCAACTGCCTCTTGTTGCTAGACCTCAATAGCTTCTCAATAAATTTCGCATGGTACTAGTTTTTCCTTTCATTACAAGATACAATTCCGACTGGAAACCTCTACAACAGACTATATTCATTTATTTATTTCAATACAATTTTTGCTTTCAATTTGCGTTAAATTGCATTACACATTTTTTGATATCGTATTACAATTTATGACAAACTTTTGTTACAAACATTTCTAGCGCTTTCACAGATCTACCTTTTAAATTACATGTAAAATTTTAACAATAAGTGCAAGCCAGCTCAGACCCTCCTTTCAGTAGCAATAACCATCAAAAGCGTTATCCGCATATTATCTTCGACCTCTTCACTATTTTTTCTATACACCACCCTTAAATATGTTTCAAGCGTGATCTCAGAAAGGAAGGTGCAACCAATTCGCATTAACTATACCATTTAACCCATCTTAGAGTTGGTTTTGAAGATTGTTTAAGATTTTCAGTACGCTGAAGATTATATTGATAGAAAATAAAAAGCACTCGGAAAATCTGATTCCATCATCTCTCCAAGAAACAACTTAACCTCCCTCACAAAGACGTTGTACTAAATAAAACGTACGTTGACTGCTTTTAATTATTACAAGAAAATGAAATGGCTTCGGAAATTCATCTTCTTCGTAAACATTGCTTGGGAGTCCTGCATGAGACCAAGAGGACAAGAAAACTAAAACTGTGATCCAATGGTTTATCAATAAATAAATTACTGAGCACCTCATTACCAATTTCAAACGGTTCTCTTTCTTCAAAACTGACAACAAATCTCTATTTGGAAGCTGCTTATAATTTTAACGCCTTTCTCTCACAACGTGCTTAAAAAAACTGATACTAAAGCGAACATTGTACCAATAAATATTTTTGTAGCTTCCATCACAAAAGAAGATAAACTGTTCGGCTTTAATATCAATGGTGATGTGATCAGAGTAAGTAACGCAGCTCAAGAATGTAGTGATTTGAGATAGGTCGGAAGGTTGTGGATACATTCACAGTCAACCCTCCGAAATCGACCTTCAAAAGGCATTTCTGAGGCCTACTATAAAACATAAAAAATATTTTAATGCAAATCTACTAGCTACTTTCGAAATGGAGGTTTCCATTTTGTCTGACAGCATAAGGCACATATAACATAAAGATAAAAGAGAATTATATAGGAGTCGCGAAAGTAACAGAAGTATTCGAATTAGAATTTTGAGTTTGAAAATAGCGAAGTAGGCAGCTAAGTAGGATAGGTTTCTTACAACGCACCTGGGCCTTTAGGAGGCTAATTGTGAAAAATTGCAAAGCATGTAATAAACATGTCTTTCCAAAGAAGCGTTTTTAATGTCATGTAGGTGGGTAGTCTATACATATTAATTTGTTAAAGAAAAATCTTGGAGTCCAAAAATAGATAATTCCTCTTATATAATATTCAGATAACTTAAGAAGTACGAGAGAAGGAAAAATATTAGTACAAAATACGCTCTAAATAGTTCTTAGGTTATTCTGCGTGACTTCAAATAAGATTTGCGCTAGTTGCGCAGCTTAGAAAAAGATTATAGTAGATAAGTCTTGATACAAACAATATTCAAGGTTTTTTAACAATTTCTTTCTGAAAAACTTACTCTTCTTATAGGCACTAGTGGCGCAGTTATAACTATAGTGTTCATTATGGTATATTTTTAATTTTAAAACTAATTTTTTTTTTTTATTAAACTATTTTTTATCAACTATTTTTTAGGAAACAGGTTTAAATTATTTTTATTAAAACTTAAATTTAAGGAAATAGCTAAACAAAAAATCGTGTTTGTTAGTAAAATACGATAATTAAACTAAAATAAAAAAGTTAAAAATTTTTTGTTGCAAAATTTGCTTAAAAACTATTAAAAATTATTATTTTCATGATAGAAGTATTAAATAATAATAAACACTTTAAATACTTTTTTTTTTCAAAACTTCATATTTTCTAAACTTTTTTAAAAACTATTTAAAAACAACATTTTTTTTCAAAATTCAAAACTTTTTTTAAAACTGCTTAAAAAAATATATATTATTTTAAATAATAGTAGAAATTTTAAATAATACTTTCCTCAAAATTTCATATTTTTTAAATTTGATTTAAAACTATTTTGAAAAATAGTATATTTATCACAGAAATATGAAATAAATAATACAAAAAGTTTAAACATATTTTTTCAAACTCCATATTTTCAAAACTTTTTAAAAAGTATTAAAAATATATTGTTTTTGTTAGTAAAATAAAATATTAAATAATAATAAAATTTTCAAATAATATTTTTTTTTCAAAATTTCATATTTCAAACCTTTTTTAACGATCTACTAATTTAAAATTATATATTATTTTTACTCGCAAAATAGAAATATTAAATAATAGTAAACATTTTAAATAAATATCTTTTTCAAAATTTCATATTTTCAAAATTTGATTTAAAACTATTTTAAAAAATAGTATATTTATCACAGAAATATTTAAAAAATAATAAAAATAAGTTTAAACATATTTTTCAAACTTCATATTTTTAAAACTTTTTGAAAAGTATTAAAATATATTGTTTTTGTTAGTAAAGTAAAATATTAAATAATAATAAAATTTAAAAATAATATTTTTTTTTCAAAATTTCATATTTTCAATTTTTTTTAAACTAATTTAAAAAATATATTATTTTTGAGTAGAAATAATGAATAATAATAAAAGTTTTAAATAAATATCTTTTTTCAAAATTTCATATTTTCAAATTTTTTTTATATGTAAATAAGTAACTTATAAAAGGATTTAAAAAATATTATTTTTATGATACATTATATTTAAATATATGTGTTTGTCAAAATATTTTTTTTTTTTTTCAAATTTAAAAGTTTTTATGCAAAATGTACATATGTAAAAAAATAAATATGTATATATATTTAAAAAAAATATTTTTTTTTATATTGAAATAAATTTTGAAATAAAATTATTTCATTTTAAAATAGAAATATTAAGTAAAAATTCAAAATTTAAATAATAACTTTTTTAAACTTCATATTTCACAAGTTTTTTTTTAAACTATTTTAAGTACATATTTTTGGCGAAACAAGTAAAAAAAATATAAATAAAAATACTTTTGTTTTTATAATGAACTAATCGTATTTTCATTTCACACAAATAATTTAATTGACGCTCAAAGCTAATTTCGCATATAAATATGCGTCTCACATACTTAACGGTAATACCGAAAATATCATTAAAATGAGCACAAGCTATGCGCTACCCTTGCGGCAAGCAGCAGCAACAACAAAAGCACTAATTTAAAAGCATTATTAGAACAAAGCGAACGCGCAGCTTCCAGTGCCAACGACAACGCAAGCGAACAGCAACAAAAACAACTACAAACTTGTCCATCATTCAAAAAAGACTTCCCACCCCACACCGCTCCCCTGTGCTGGCACGCAATCACTTTCTAAATAAACTAGAAATGATTAGATGTTTGTATGTATATGTAAATGAGTGCACGAAAGAGTGGCTTGAGTGTATGTATTTTAAATAATCTTATGCATACATATGTGGTCATACATTTATATATGTACATATGTATAAATTAGTGTATGTGTGTGTGCGGCGGAGTCGCAAATCTTCTGCACGCACGTCCGGTGCGTCCTAAATTATCGATCCAATTCAATTTGGTATGTAAATTTTAGAAATCTATGCATGTGTGTGAGTTTAATTACATACACATATGCACATACAAACAAACATGTACGGTTATTTGTTGTTGTATGTGCGCCGTCGGTTTTCGGTTTGGACAAGCTGTAAACTATGTGCTTTCAGCAAATATATGCGTATGTATGTATGTACGTGTGTGTGAGTCATACGCATACTTGCAAACGACTGTATATATCTATGTATGTGTATGTGGCTATGTAAATATTTGATATGTTTATATACTTAAATTTCGTTGCTTTGTATTTTCCGAGTCGCCAGCGTCCACTTTGTCACTAACGCATGCTGTTCAGCGCACACATGCACACACATTTATATATATGTATATGTAAGTATGTATGTGTGTTAATTTGTATATAAAATTATATGCTGTTGGCGCTTTGTTTGGCCCACAAAACAGTTGAGACCACATAAATGCTTAAAATTTCAAAATACCCTTCAGCATGCACGCGCATTAAGGCACACATATGTACATATATAAATTTGTATATATTTACAAGTAAGTACACATTGTTCGCCAGTACAAGTCAAAGGCTCATATGATACATATATTTGGGGGCGAGAGTGAAAGTGCTGACGACTACGCGCACAAGTGAGGACTCACCATTCGCCAATTTCTATCAAAACAACCACCTCGACCCCTTCCCACCCCAAACAAACCCCTCTCTTCTGTGACCGCCTAACATTGACAACTCATACGCATACATCTGCATAGCTAAGTGGGCATAAAAAACAACAAGTGGACATAAAAAGAGTGTGGTCGTTAGGAACTGCTTTGGAAAATCACCGATTAGTTGAGCTTCGGGTGACACGAAAGTTATTTGGATGCACGAAAGCATTGGAGATCACAGCTGCGACAAAAATAACGGTTATACGAGGTAAGAGTTGTATAAGATTCGTCATCATAGTAGAACTCTTAAGTCTCCATTGCCATCAAAATAGGGGGTTAAGAGGTTAGTGCTGAAAAGACTTCCTCTTCTTAATTCCATCCCTTGAAATGACGGTTTTATACGCTAGAAACTGTTTCTCCTCCCAAGAAGTAGTGTAGAACTCTTAAACCTCCATTGCTATGAAATAAGTCCATCTTGAACATATCGATGATCACTGTGAATCCTAGTAGAACACTTATACCCCCAATGATATGAAAAAAGTCCGCCTTCATTTTGAACTTGAGCTCTTAAACCTCCATTTCCATGAAATAACGGTTTTGCGAGGTAAGTAAGAACTGTACAGGATTCCCCATCCTAGTAGAATTCTTAAAGCCGCATTTCTATCAAAAGCGTCCGCCTCTATCTATATTTGTTGTTGTAGCGGCAGGAATCTGCCGAGTTGACAGTCCTTGGTCTAGAAATGGGAGATCCAATTTGGATCTGGATTCGATATTATCCTAAAAGTTGGGTATTCTAAAAGATCAGCAATCGTCTCCGCAACTTAAGTGATTTATATGAGTAGCTTTCCTCGGTCAAAACACTCTCCGAGCTTTGATAGTACCTGATAAGTGGCGACCACCACAAACAAATGGAGCTCACGTTCCCAAAGTGATAAGGTTTCGCCAAAGGACCTTAGGCTGCAAAATCGTCGTACTGCTTAAAAAGCTTACAGCTACAAAATTTTCCGAGCCCTGTTTTTGGAGCCTCAATACGTTCAGAAAGTCCATAAAGTACGGTAAGGACTCTTTATAAAAGCCATCTAGACTAATAAAGAGGACTCGACGATTTCGAAATTAACTGCTAAGAACTCAGATCTTCATCAGATTCCTTATATCACTGGTGAGCTCGTAAAGTAGAGCTAAACTCAATTTACAAGTGACTCTACTAAGCAGATCAGAATTTTTAGAACTTTGAGAATTTGCTATCTGAGAATTCAATAGTGGAAAGAGTAATCGCTTTATTACTTTTAGGATGAGCAAATAGGCTATGAACAAAATGAGGTTCATACAGTTTGAAGGAGTTTATCTGTATTTTAACGTTACGATAACCAAAAGAAACTAGTCTCTTATATAACCATAGAGTCTGCACTGATTTCGGATATCCGCAAAATCACAGTAACCCACTTCTGGGACCGTACATAGTAAGTGATGGCCTAACGGCTCATATTCATTCAGTCCGTCAGAGTTTTTGATGTCCTTATGAAGAAATAATAGAGAAGACCTTTTGTAAACTCTCTACTGATTTTTAGTATTCACAGACCTACATATAGTGAACCACAACTGAGACAAAACCATAAATCAATCAAACTATATTCTACGCGAATATAACTCGTCTCTCCCTCTCTTTTCAATGCGCTCACATTTCCTACCGTCCCACTTGGTCCGCGCAATCAGTTGCCGACTGCAACTAACTACCGATTTGAAGGTACTCCCGCACTTTATTGCATATACCATAGAAAACTTTGCATGTAAGTGTGTCTTGCGCTGCTTATCGAAAGCCCTCGAGCAACAAAAAGCAGAGAATAAACAACTCAGCATATAAACAGTGGGGCAAAATCAGTAAAGCAGCAAGATTTGAATACAATAGGCTGGTCCGAAGGGGGCGCCCAAGCACAAACAATGCAAAATACGCGTATGTAAATGCATAGTTGTTGTGTTGTACTATGAAAATTTGTACAACTAACAGTAGTACATGTGTGGCAGCAGCAACATTTCGCTTACGTTTTCAATTCCTTTCGTACTTTCGCCACCTCGACCTCACACGCTGACCCCCATCACAAGCTGTCGCAGCTTGGATTTTAACGCTGGAGTGGGTTGTGTCCATCCGTTGCCTTTTGGCCTGTGTTATATTGCCTTCTAGTGTCCAGTTCATGCGGCAAATTCCGCCTGCCTGGCTGGCTGACAGCGGCGACATGCTGTTAGAGACGGTCCGCTCAACCGCAAACCGCTTGCCCACTCTTCCACTCGTGGTGTGGTCAATGTTTGCTGCAGATGCCATTAGCTGAGTATTTAGTGCCTGAGAGCAGCAGATAGTGGTAGTAATAGTTGTGGATGAATGTTGGTGGTGTGAAAAATTACTTGGATCCTCAATGAAAAGTTGCTTTACTTTTAAAAATTACCACAGCACTTTTTTGGGGTTAGAACATAAATTTTTCATACATAATCAAATTTTGCAGCAATTATTCACTCATTTTCACATATAAAATGTGTAGTATTAATTTTTTCCAAAAAATTAGCATACCCTTAGGCGCAGAATGTAGTTAAATCGCTAAAGCTTCCGCAATTATTGAGATATTTTGTTGATTACTTTTATTAAAGTTTACTAACGATATAAGCTACCGTCAATAAAGTATTTTATTTTAATAATTTTAGTAAAAATTTGGTTTCAGTTTTAATTGAAAATTTTTTTTAAAATAGGTTTTAGGAGAATATTCTACAATATTCATTTTTTATACAGAATAAAACTTAAAACTAAAAATAAAAGTCGTTTCCGAATTGGTAAATTCAGCAAAAAAAGTAAAACCTTAGCATACACTCAGGCGCAAGTTTTAGTTTAACGCTCTAACATTCGCTAATATAGAAATATCTTGGTTATTTCTAATAAAGATTACTAACCTTATAGATTATCATGAAAAAAGTATTTCAAATTAACAATTTTTGCAAAACTTTTTAAAATATTTTAGAAAAATTTTCATAAAAAGTTAAATAAATTAATAATCATTTTATTTTCATTAGTTAATAATATTCTCTTGAAAACTATAAATATGAAAATGAGATATACCTTGCCAAAAGTATTGACTTTTAGAAAAATGTAAGTTCCGCCTGTGGATAGGCTAAATTTCACTAAAGTTCTTAATTTATTTGCGAAAATGGTTAATATTTAAAAAAAAATTAATAAAACTAAATAGGAAAGGCAATTAAAATTCTAAAAAAAAATTGTTTTATCGTAGAACTTTGACAAAAAAAATACACTGAAAAAAAAATATTTTGTATTATTATTATTTTATATATATTTCTTAGATTATTTTAAATAATTATTTTTTTGGAATTATTATTTCTAATTAACTTAATACTTTTTATTTAAAATATATATTCCAACTGAAATTAGAACAATTTGCTGGAAAAATATACAAAAATTCTTAAATCCTTACGGCAATAAAGGCTTCAAACTATTTGCCCCTAAAACTATACTATAAATAATATAATCATAATTTATATACTCTAAAATTTTATTTTTATTAAAATTAATTGTAACTTTCGCTATACATTTTAAAAAATGTTTAAATATTTTTTAAAAATACGTACGCTTTGCGCCTAAAAATATACCTACTGTAAATAAAAATGTCATAATTTACTGAAATATTATATTTCTTATCTAAATTGTAGCTGAAAGTTTCCATAAACAAAGCTTTTAAAGATATTTGGGCTTAGCGCCTTAAACTATACTATAAATAATAAAAGTCATAATTTATATAAAATTTTATTTTTCATCTAAATTTTAACTTATTTTTAATATTGACTAGAAAAATTTCTATGGAAAAAAATTCAAAAATATTTTTTTTAATAAAAAAAATAATAATTTGCTTCATAATAATATTTTTGGTCCAAAGTTGTATTAATTTTGTTGTTTCATAACTTTACCATCAGCTACTTTGCGTCATCAAAGCAATAAACAGTCTAAACCTACTCAGCGCCTAAAATCACATTATATTTTATGCAACTAATCACAAACACGCTTTCAAAAATGCTGATTTTTCGTAACACTAATTTTTAAGCACCAATGAATTATATGCATGCTTTGCGCATAATAAATTCACTTTAATTCCACAATCAGTCAATAAACGCTGCCCACACATATGCTTACGCAAGCAAATGCAACAATAGGGAAAATGTTTTTGTATTTATCACGCATAATGCCTGTGGGCGGAAATAAACACCACGGGAAGCAGCTAGCTGGCTAGAGAAAGCTACTTCGACAAAGGTAAAGGGTTACAAGCGTCGGCAGATTAGTTGACGAACAAAATTAGTAGCATGCTCTAAGGCGTTGAATTACAAATTTCACTTTCAACTATTTTTTTACGCGTTTTTGCAGCACCGTTATGAGTATTTTACTACCACACAAGGGCGTAACGGTTATTCACACACAAACGCGACTTTTACACACGCCAAATTTTCGTCACACACACACATACATACATATTTATATTTGTATTTAGTATAGGTAATATGCAAGAAGCGTGTGTTGTGCTGCGTCTAACCGAAATTTCTTGTTCTCAGGCTATGCAGCGATTTGCTGCGGTTCGTTAGCGCGGCCAATGTTAACATTACAACAACAACAACGTAAGGCATCTTAACATATGGCCACAACTTAACACTATGCAATGATATGTGCGTTGTTGGGCGAAAAGGGTTGTCGCTGGTATCATCATATACGTATTTATGCCGCACACACACACACATACGTTTATATACACATGTGTGTAAGTTTTTAAGAAAGTCACACCAGCTTTCATGTGGCGCAATCAAGCATTCGCTACTGTTACTTTCTACACCCCACACTTATTTCCTTGCTTCATATGCGCCGCGCGGTCGTTTTTTCTATTCTTCTTCCCCACATTCAACTAATATGCTATTTTATGTGATTTTGCACGCCCGCTGCCGCCCAACCAATCAACCATACAGCACCATATCCTTTAATGGACGCGCTTCTATACTCTCCCCCACTTTCACTTGTTTGCATGCCGCATATTTTAACCCGCTTATTTGCCACGATTATGGTGTGCGCCTAAAAGTAGATAACATTGCTTTCATAAAGCGTTAATATATGGAATAGGAAGACTACCGCGCTCTCTTTTGGTTATGATTTTCAATAGTTTTCACTATTTTTTGTAGATGTGGCACATTTGCAAACACAGTGTGTGCTTTTAGGCGCTCAACCGGATGAGACTCTGTATTTTAGCCGCGAGCGTAGTGAATGCAGAGGAAGATGCTTTCAATTCAAAGCACGTGCTCATGCATTGAATTAAATAAGTGAAATTTTAGACGCACTCACACATACAAAAAGAAAAATATACATACATACATGTATATACTTATCTATGGAGTCTGCGGATGTAAAACAACTTTTAATTTCGTTGGAACTTTATGAAACTGCATATATTTTTAAAAACCTATACATCTAACTTGGTTGTAACGTAAAAGGTCCGTTGACTATAACAAATTTATATAAAAATTTAAACTTGAATGATAAGCACCGATGGTGTTGTTGTTAATGGTGAACCGGTCAATAAAAATTCATACTTTCAATTTTATTTATATCTACTACAAAAATATAGGTATCACGTGACCAAAAAAAGGCAAAAAAAACTTTCGTTTTCGTTCGGTACACTTCGGCTTTAAGCTAGATTGCAATGTTTTGTTATTTTTTTTTGTTAAAAAACTAAGATCTTAACCCACATTAGTTGGCGTACTGAAAATTAATACGAAAGTCGTTTCGTTTACGTTCGTATGTCTTCGGTTTTAAGCTAAATGTGAAATTATTCCTGTGGTGTGCTTCAAAAACGTAGTTTTCAATCCACATTAGCTGGGGTATCAAAAAAACTCGAAAAACCTGAAGATCCAAATATTTTGTTATTTCTCGACTCAAAAATGTAGTTTTCTACTCACACTAGCGAATGTCCCAAAAACATACGAAAAATCTGTTCGTTATCGTTCGAAAAACTTTAATGTAGAACAAGAGGTTTTACTAATTTTTGCTCCAAAAACCATCTGATTTCAACCCACACCATCTGATGTTCCAAACAAGAATGCGAAAAATCTGTTCGTTATCGTTCGTAAAACTTCGGCTTTAAGGTCCATGTGAATGCTTATTAACTTTTTGGTTCGAAAATGTGGCTTTTAGCCTAGACTAACAAATTTACGAAAAAAATAACAAAAAAAAGATCATTCGTTTTCGTTCGGAAAACTTCGACTTTAATGTAGGACAAAATGTTTTACTACTTTTTGGTTCAAAAGTTTAGTTTTCAACTCACACTAGCTGTTGTACCAATAAAGAATACGAAAAAACAGTTCGTTTTTGTTCGGTAAACTTCGGCTTAAAGGTAGAACCGAATGTTTTGTTATTTTTTAATTAAAAAAAAGTAGTTTTTGATTTACACTAGCTGTTATGCCAAAAAAGAATGGGAAAAATTAGTTCGTTATAGTTCGTAAAACTTCGGCTTTAAGGTCCATATGAATGCTTAGTAACTTTTTGGTTCGAAAATGTGGTTTTTAGGCTAGACTAACTACGAAAGAAAAAATCAATCGTTTTCGTTCGGAAAACTTCGGCTTTAAGCAAAACATGAATGTTTCATTCTTTTTTAGTTCAAAAATGTGGTTTTAGCTTAGACCAGCTGAAGTGCTAATTGAAAGAATGGGAAATAAAGAGTTCAGGATCTCTGTTCTATAAAGTGAGAATAAAAGTTAGGTGAAAAATAAGTTTAGGTTAGCTAACGAAAGTCTTTATATAGAACAGACTTATATGATTAAAAAAGTTTGCTGAAAATTATGCGTCCGGTTAGTCACATTTACAGCCTACTTACTATAACTTACTGAACTCTTACCTTTATCTGACTTCTACTTTTCTACAAAACCTGTGCCTATGAAAAACCTTACAGCTATCCACCAACTTCTATGTATAAACTAGAAAAAGCATAAACTTCTAATATATGCGGCCAAATGTATGCTTCGTTTTTAGTTGCTATTTATCTACTTTTTGTTGCAATTAGAGATCACTGTGAAGGTGTAGAAATTTCAATAAAGTGTAGGTTATGGCGCAGATGAGCGGAACAACCGTAAGATAAGAATACCGGAAGAAATATATGCACATTCATACATACGTATGTATGTATGGAAAGGGTCATTAAAAGACATTACTGTATGGTAATGTCAGTTAAGACAATAATTTATTGTTTTTTGAATACTTTATTTGAGCTGTTCAAGCTCTATATAGCCTATCTGTAGGCGCAGAATATTTCTTAATGTTCAAACAAACATATATATTTTCCAAAACTGTTGCATTTTAGTTAAAATATCGATTAAGGCAATAATTTACGGTTTTATGACTACAATATTATGTTTTCTTTGCGATGTTTAAGTTGTATATAGCATAATTTTAGGCTGATTTTTTGAAAATGTCATAAATTATCACTCTACGATCCGTTATTAGTTATTTAGTGGCTGCTGAACATAATATTATGTTTAGAAAGTCGCCAGAACTTTCTAGCATACCCTTAGGCGGATGTTAAGAAAAACAAATGTGCAACAATTTTCTAATAGAAACAAGTAAGTTTGAGCTAAATATATTATAAAATATTTTTCAAACGTAACACGGTTTCTGTATTTATTGCAAGAATTATTTTAATTTGTAGCATATTTCTAGGCGCAAATTTGAAAATAATGTCATTTGGAACAGTTTCTAATATTAAATTATAAGACAACACTACAAAAATAAAGAATAACTGTTCAATAACTGACTAAGTTATTCAGAAAGTAAGACTTTCAGCGAAAAGAGCACCGACCTCACTTGTTTTAGGCATTTTAATAGCAGTACCGTACCTTTGCAACGACTGAAAGAGAGCTCGGACCTCATTTTTTTTTACTAAAGATCATAGTAAAAACTCCGAACTGGCAGTTACGGGTAAAGATTATTGCAGCAAGCGCAATTCTTGAAGTTCTGACAAACTGGAACTAAAGGAAAAAACGAACGCCTCGGACCCAATCTTGGTAATAAACATACCTTGAAAGTATATGTACTATATATCCCGTTAAAGTTTATGGAACCCAATATTACCACTCGAAAACTAGTCCAATGTGGTTTTATATTGTTCAACAACAACAACAACTGTATAAAAAAGAAGGAAAGAAAAAATGACGCAATCAAAATTTTAGACTATCTTGAATAATGAAGGGTTCAAAAGTTGGAAAAGCGATCAATTTTCTGCAACGGATGTACTACCAGATCTACACATTGTATATTGATTCTACAGGTTATAGCAAGGAGGACTCATATCATACCATATAGAGTCTATATTTCCTATAAAGAATCCTTTGCTCGTATTGTCCCTTAAAGACAACGAACCGAAGACCTGAAGTTCTATTATTGATTAAGAGTGATTAAAACTAAATTTCCAAGCTAGAAAGCTTCAAAATCTCGAAAAAAAGCTCATTAAAAGCTTCGGCCGCTGTCAAGCAAAAACCTAATTCGTTAAAGCGCATTATTTGTCTTACTCCTTTACATCATTATAACAATATATTCATTTTGACATTTCCATCCGTTTAACGGTAAAAAGAAACACCACAATGGGTGGTCCATTTAGGCCCTGAGGGAAAGGGTATTGTTGTTTTGTTTGAAAGTTACAAATATGCAAACATTGTTGTTGTAAAATTTGTTGTTACACCAAACTATTAAAGCCGAGTGATACATACATGCACTCACACATTTGTATACACACACATATGCAAATATATTATGTGGAAGGGTTGCTTGCTTTTGCGCCTATTGTCCTGTCAGCGCGCAAGGCAGTCATATCCCCACCGATTGTTAATACGAGCTATACATATGTAGTTGTTGTTGTTAGCCCATTATGTTATCATTGTATATATGCCTAGTGTTTCTTTTTGTTGTTTTGTAACTACTATTATAGGCCAATGCAAAAGTTTATGCTCGGCCTCTATTGTGGAGGTCCTTATCTAAGTTTTGTGTGAGTGTGTGTGTGTGTGTGTGCGATTATTTGCCCATGCGCATAGTTTGACATTGTTGGAAAACTATAAATTTTAGAGCAGAGCAACAAAAACAAATATACTTGTATGTATTTCTATAAACACGTACAAAGCTGTGTGTGAGGGGGGTGCTTGGGGTATCGTGCCGCCTTTTCAATTATTCGCAAAAGCTGCATGTGAGTCTCTGGTAGCTTCAGAGAGGATCTTGGTCAAATAGCGTGGCTTCTTTAACACTACATATCTTATATGCAGAGAGTTAACACCACCCCCCTCCCTCCCCAGATGACTTGCAAAAGTGTATCCAGCCGCCAATCTACAGAGATTGTCCAAATCGTACTTACAATACACCATGAAAGGTCAAAGGTAAGAACATGGATCCCGTTAATCTTCCACTTTGAGCCTTCTTCCATCTCTATCCTTACTTCAAAACTTTTCTGGCATCCCCTAGACTTCGAATTGGGAGTACGTTGGTTTTTCGTTAGCGCCAATTGGAGATTTCAAGTATAGCCAGGTCCTTCTCCATCTGACCTCTCCAACGGAGTGGAAATCTTCCTCTTCATTTGTTTCCCTGGCGAGTACTACGTCGAATACTCTCGGAGCTGGAGTGTTTTCATCCATACGGACGTCATGACCTAGCATAGCCGCTGTCTCTTGATCCGCTGAACTCTGTCAATGTCGTCGTATATCTTAAGCTTGGTACGCGAATTTGGATCCCATCGATTTCTTTGTTAGTCTACAATTTTTCATCGAAATGAAACTTATGGTAAGACTTAGACCCGATGGGGCTTCGTGATAGATTGCGTGGACTTCAAGAAGAAAAACGTTGAGGTTTTGAAAACACAAGACTTCTGTCAAATCTCAGCCACTTTTTAGAACAGCTGGTAGCTGTCCAGGAATGCAAAACTGGCTTCGTAACATGTTGTTCATCTCTTATGAAACCGGTCTGACTAAGTAAACCAATGTCCGAATATATCCACGGCCTTCGAGGCGGAATCCGTTTAGGTTTATGCTCTGAAGTGGTACATTGTCCAATGATCATCGAATACGGCCCGATCTCTCTAAATACAAAGTCCGAAAATACACTGAAACTTCGTTGGTGTGCGGATTTCGAGATCTGAGATCTTCCGACTGTTTCTAATCTCCATTAATACAATAAGGAAAGCTTGGACTCGCGTTTTGGAAACAAATTTTCTTGTGTCTTCAGGTTTTGGTTGTTTGCTTTGTTATCTTTAAGTGAGGAGCGGATCTGAGAAGTGATTAGATGGCTCAATGTAGTCCAAATATCATAAAGCTCAAATTACTTTCCAGCATTGTTATAGATGTAGTCTTCTTTCTTAATAGAATTATCAAAAAATGCAAGTTTCTCAGATCTCAGCTTTGGAAATCTCGTCAACTTATTGTCTAAACAATTTGCCTTAATCTTCTTCCGGATGAGACTTTTTTCAGAATCCTGTAGTTTACATGCTCAAAAACTGACTTCTTTCTTTTTGAAGTGTGACATGTCGGGTTACAGAACTCAAACCCCCCTTCAAGAAGTGTACACTGGTAACTTTTTAGTTCTGTGTAAGCCTACGTCCGCTTTCGATTTCCCTCCAAAATTCTCCGCCACATATCCACACTTACACATATACATATATTTTTTTCGCCATTCCTCAAGTTTTTACTCGTGTGTCGGTGAGTTTAATTTGCCTTGTTCTATCGACGGGCGGTCTTGCCATTTATTTGCCAACTCCCACTTTCGCAGGCTTTTTGCTTCACTTTACGGTTATTTTTCCTCTGTTTTTACTTTTTTTCTTGCTGCTGTTGATTAAATGCGCAACGTCGTGTGTTGACGATTAATTATAATTTTAAATGGCATTAATTTCATATTAAACTTATGACCACAAAGGGGTTGAAGGCGGAGTGAATGAGACAGGGCGAAACAAGAAGAGGAAATGAATTATGAAAGATGAAAGAATGCGTGTAAGCAAAAAGTACTGCTGAAACATGGGAAACTGTTTCACAGCTCTGACCAACAGAGCTTGAGCAACTGGTAATTCAGCCTGATAGACATGAACTAACAAAAATACTGGGGAACTCAGCTGGGAGCCATTTGTTGGACAACAACTTTTTAAAAGACCGTAGTTAAAGCTCTGCATATGGAATTCGAGGAGGTGTTAATGGGCACGCCATTCCATTTTCCTTAACTTATATGAAGTTTCTATCGGAAACATACCACGACGGACCAAACAGAATGGACTTTGTTGTACGGAACGTTGGAATGTCCGCTCATTGGAAAGAAAAGTAATATGTAGTCGCCTTTGACTCAAAACACATTCATCTCCGCTTGGGCACGCTCAGCACTGAGGGTTTTATGCACATTTTTGAAGTTCCCATTCCGTATTTGCTCTAACGAACAAACCAAAAAACCCCCTGCTTTCATCATACAGCCCAAGGAATAAAATCTAGCGTAAGTCAAAAACCATTGCTGAGCTAAGTTGGGCTGAACTTGAGGCAAACTATCATTCGAGTGATAAAATTCGAATGAAAAGGCAAAGCTTCCGACATAAAGTTTAGAAAGAAGATGAGAAGACAAAGCTTAAGGATCTCCAATGGAGTTATTTTTTCAATGAATTCCAAAGTCAAGGCATTCATGGCTTATCTTATTAATGTGGTTAACGGTTTTCTAAAGGGATGGCATTCTCACTAGATTTTTTCAATAAGAAAATGAGGAATGAAGTTTCGATCTTATATTTGCAATTTTCCTCAAGGATTTATCCAGTCTTAATAAATCCAAAGAATTTTAGTGATTTTCGTAGTTTCCTGACGTTTTCTTCGATAAAAAGCGAATTAGTTTAAGGCATTTAAATATATTTTTAAAGATTTCGGAACTCTTCTGTAGATCTCGATTTTAAAAACCACATTTTATATACAAATAACATTTTATACATTAAAACTTGATTTTACTTTAAATATCATATTTTTTCTTAATTTAATTTATTGTCAATTTACTATTAAAATTTCTTACAGGGCTTAGACATAATTAATTGTGAACGACACCGCATAACAGCTGACTCTTGACGTAACGACAGCTGTGAATCGCTAATCAGTTCAATTGAAGAACAAGCATCATAACAACTTTTCTGCGCATTTTGCGCACGTGTTGAATTTTTATACGTTTTCTTATTAAAAACTGTTATAACGAGTTAAAACAAATAAATATATAACAATGAGTAAGAAAAGCAAAACAAAGTCCGGTGATCTTGGACGCGCGTTGATAAAAAACCGCTTTGGCCACCAATTTCGACGTAAAGTGGACAATGATACCATGGTAAACAAATGAGTTAACAATTGGCTATAATTA
The DNA here is from genome assembly GCF_016617805.1 of Bactrocera tryoni. Lineage (NCBI taxonomy): Eukaryota > Metazoa > Arthropoda > Insecta > Diptera > Tephritidae > Bactrocera > Bactrocera tryoni. The sequence continues at coordinate 71,332,212 of NC_052502.1, read as the reverse complement.
ACTTATAATTTATTATTATTACTTTATAACAGCTGCACACGACCGAAATTCAGGATGGCTATGACTGGGGTCGCCTCAATTTGGCATCGGTCACTGAGGAGTCATCCTTTCATGATTTCCTGCGCACCGCCGAGCTGGCGGGCACGGAATTTCAAGCTGAGAAACTCAATATTACATTCATCAATCCCAAATCCGGCGTTGGTTTACTTTCAAAATCACAACAACAGCAAATGCAGCAGAAACACAATGAACACAAGAATATGTTGACAGTACCGCGTCGTCCGAAATGGACGACCGACACAACAGCGGAAGAATTACAACTTGCTGAAAATCAAAGCTTTTTAGAGTGGCGTCGCTCTTTGGCGCTGTTACAAGAAGATCAAGAAATACTGCTAACACCTTACGAAAAGAATTTGGAATTCTGGCGTCAATTGTGGCGTGTTGTTGAACGCTCCGATGTGATTGTACAAATTGTAGATGCACGTAATCCGCTACTCTTTCGCAACGTCGATTTGGAGCGTTATGTGAAGGAAGTCAATCCGGCCAAGATGAATATGATATTGGTGAATAAATCAGATATGTTGACACAACAACAACGCCAGCACTGGGCGAGTTATTTTGATGCTGAAGGCATACGCACAGCATTCTTCTCCGCCACACTTGCCGCCGAGGATTTAAAGAAAATCGTTGAGGAAACAAGTGATGCCGAGAATGATAGTGAAAATGCAGGCAATGATAGCGATAATAGTGAGACAGCAAGCGATGCAGATGGCGAGAACGACAGTGAAACGCCGGCTGATAGGCCACGCACAGAATCTACACAATCGGAAATATCGCTGGAAGAAATTAAAATGGCTGCCAGTGAAATCAATAAATCATTAGACAATGTGGAGAATTTGCTAAGCAAAATAGAGCAAAAAATCGATCCAAAACATGCAACACAGACTAAGGAAGTGATCAAGAATAACCCAGAAGTGTTAACGCGTGAAGAACTCATTACTTTGTTTAAGAAAATCTACACCGGTAAAACCTTCACAGAAGCCGTTACGACCATAGGTTTGGTGGGCTATCCGAATGTGGGCAAGAGTAGCACCATCAATGCATTGATGATTGAGAAGAAGGTGTCGGTTTCAGCCACGCCGGGTAAAACAAAGCATTTTCAAACTCTGTATCTGGATAGCGATTTGTTGCTATGTGATTGCCCCGGTTTGGTAATGCCAAGTTTCGTTTTGACCAAGGCTGATATGATACTGAACGGTATACTGCCGATAGATCAGGTGTGTGGTCGCTTAACTTGTTGCTCTTGTTCATTTTTTATATCTTTTTTATTATTTTTATTTTATATTTTTTTATTCACTTTTTATTTAATTATTATTTTTTAATTAATTTTTTTCTTTTAAATAACTACTATTTTATATGTTTTCATAAACTTTTATTTTTTTTTAATTTTTTATTTAATTTTTTATTTAATTAATTTTTTTTAATTTAAAATTTTCTTAAATTTTTTTTTGAACTTTCCTTAACTATTCTTATTAATTAGATATAATTTTAAATTTTACCATTTTATAATTTTTAATTAATCACTCACTTTTCTTAATTAAGTTGTATTAAATTTCTGTATTTTTATAAAAATAATTTTAAAGTTCGTATTAAAAAAATTAAGTTATTTAAATGTATCTCTAATATTTATTTTTGGAAACATACTTAACTGTTTTTTAAATTAATTAATTAAGTTTTTTTTTAATTCTCACTCACTTTTTCAAGTTAAATTTTATAAATTTTTTTGTTATTAATTAATATTTTGAATTGAATATTTTTGTAATTGTTTTTTTTTTTTTATTTTTGTAGATATAATTATTTATTTTTAATATTTTTTATTAATTAATACATTTTTTAATTAATTTATATCTCTAAAAAATTATTTTTTATTATTTAATTCATTATACTTTAATTTTGTTTCCAATTTTCTTTTTTAATTGTTAAAGCCTCTAGTTAAATTAATTATTTTTGTATATTTAATTTTTAATTTTTTTTGTTATAAATTATTTTCTAGAATTGAATATATTTTCCAAGTAATTATTTTTCGTTAATTAATTTAATGTTTTACCTAATACATTGTTCTTTAATTATTTAATTTTATATATTTATTTAAATATTTTTTTGTTATTAATTCATATTTTGAATTGAATCTATTTGTAATTAATTGTTTTTGTAAATATAATTATTATTTTTTAATATTTTTGTTATTAATTAATAAATTTTTTAATTAAATTATTATCGCTTGGAAATTATTTTTCATTATTTAATTTTTTTAATTTTATTTGCTTTTTTAATTTTTAAAGCCTATGGTTAAATTAATTATTATTGTAAATTAAATTTTTAATTTTTTTGTGAATTGAATATATTTTTTCATTAATTAATTTAATATTTTACTTAATTTATTATTTTTTATATTTGTATTTTGTTCTCAAAGATTTTAATTTTAATTAATTATTTTTTAATTTAATTTATATTTTTATTTCAATTAATTAATTATTATTTTCAATTTCAATTAATTTTTCGTCTTTAATTAATTATTTTTTTTTGTATTTGTATTTTGTTCTTAAAGTTTTTAATTTTAATTAATTATTTTTTAATTTAATTTATTTTTTTTGTTTTTAATTAATTAATTTTTTTAACATTAGTAACTTTTTCATTTTACGTTATATAATTTTTTTAAATTATTTTTTATATTTTAATTTTTCTTTTGTTTATTTTTATTTTTGTATTTATCTGCATTTAATTTTCAAAGCGTCTTAATTTTTTATAATTATTTCAGATGCGCGATCATGTGCCGCCCGTGAATTTAGTTTGCGAGCGTATACCACGACACGTGCTCGAGGAAAAATACGGTATAATCATAGCTAAGCCGATAGAGGGCGAAGATCAGGAACGACCGCCGCATTCAGAGGAGCTGCTGCTCGCTTATGGCTGTAAGTGAACAGAACTAAACTGAAATATTTTAATCAACTATTTCATATTTAATTTAATATTTCCTTCTATCTTGCAGACAATCGCGGCTTTATGACCTCCAACGGCCAGCCGGATCAATCGCGTTCTGCGCGTTACGTCTGCAAAGACTATGTTAACGGTAAACTGCTTTATTGCGTTGCGCCACCCAATGTGCCACAAGAGGTATATCATGTCTTCCCACCGCGAACGCGCAAAGAAATCGAGGAAGAGAAGCTGCCAAGTCAAACACAACGCGCCATGCGTGTAAGTTGTATGCAAAATGACATACAAAAAAAAATATTTTAAAATATATTTTACACACTTTCACTACACAGATCAACAACAAGTCTGCTTCGACGGAGATTGACGATCAATTCTTCGCCGCCAACAACAGCAAAGCGTATGTAAAGGGACGCAGCAATTTTCCGCACGTGCGCGTGGCCAACGACGGCAGCTTAGTGAGCGCGCCGGCCACAGAGAAACCTTGGCGCAACGTCAAGAAGGAGCGGCGTGAGAAGTTACGCAAAAAGTTTTCGCATTTAGATCAGCATTGATTGCCGGTTCAATGCATATACATACATATGCAAATATATTTAAATTTCTAGTAGAACTAGTAATGCTGACGTTTCTTCAAATGCATTGCTCTTAGCTGTCATGTGGTTTTCAAACGCCTGCTATGTATATATGTTATGCAATTGAATTAACATAAAACAGAAATTAAATATTTTTTATATGTGTGTATTGTATTTGCATTTGTATACGCAGGCAAATTAGCCACCATAATCATGCATATAGTTAGAACTAAAAGTCAGCACCATTACTAGACTTAATTAGCATGTTAAATTTGAATTATTGCAAGTTCATTGGCGCTAAATGACCTTGTTTGTAATATATTTGAAAAACTATGAATAAAGTAACTAATTAACTATAAGAAAGTGAGTGGGCAATTCATTTGTGTCGCTAAATCATGCCAGGTTTTTATAAATATATTTTTATGCAAGGTAATTTGCACGATTTAATATATTTATATTACCGTTATAAAGTCTAATATATTTTTATATGCAGCTCGGAAGTACATACATGTGTATAATAGACGACTTAAACTTTGTAATATAATCGTCGTCTTAGCGCTTGGGCTTGGGAAAAAACAATTACGAAGGGCACGGAAAGTCAGTATAATTTCCTTCGTTACAATGTCGGTATAAATAAGAACAAGAAAACATGATAACTTCCGTTGAACCGCAGCTATAATACCCTTCACAAACGTTGTTGGCAACATACAAGGCGATCGGCCGACCGGTCCCTAACAACGCCGTACCAATATGGTCGCCTGGATACAGTGAAACGCAGATGAGGAAGCTACAAACATGTCGGACTACGACAGGATGCCTGTTGATGTCTCCCAAAGAACACCTGTACAGTGAATTCCGCATGCTCCCAGTTAAGGAGCACAATGAACTTCTCTCCAAGCAGAAGACTGCAGAGAAGATTTCTGTAAAAGCACCCCAGCAGAAACTGCGGAACAGCCTCCTAGCACCATCAAGAGGTTTTTCCTCAACTACGTCGATGACATAAAACAATACGCCGACCAGACTTCGGGCGCAACTAACTTCAGACATGCACTGACCGCCATTCACAGTGAAGACATAAACACCTTCACTGAAGCCCACTCCTAAATGGCGTACTTGGAGTGAAAGGACCACCCATTGTAGACGACAAGCTCGATTTGTCGCGAGAATCGAGAGTGACCCTTGTGTAGCTTCGTTCTGGATACTGTAGCAGGTTAAACTCCTACTTATCCAGAATCGACTCCAACATATCAAATAAATGTCCAGCGTGCAATGAGTCCCCGCATGACTCTTCTAATCACCTCTTTATATGTCAAGCTAACCCTACTCTTTATGACACCCCTCTCCCTATGGTTCGACCCCGTCGAAACAGCACATTTCTTGAGCCTCCCATTAGATGACGTTTCCGGTAGATTTCCGTTAGAACAAGAGGATGCCTCTCCATTCCCAAGACAGTCCGATCTACGTAACCGGAACGGACCCGGATTTTTATCCGGCCAAGGACTGTCAACTCGGCAGAATTCTGCCGCTACAACAACAACAGTATGCCTTTCCGTACATTCTAGGTACACGAGATGTCGAGTGTCATACCAAATTTTAAAGTCTGTCTTCCGCTGCACTCACCGGACAGGAATTTAGAGCAGGAAGCCAATTTATTCCAAACCCTACACAAATTACGAACTGAGAAATCTCTGCCTAAATCAAAATAATTGAGAGCTTACCATTCAAATATCAAAAATAACTCTGGATTAGCATGGATGCAGCGCATTACAACGACTCCCAACATCATAAGAAATGCTAATTTCCATAAATTCTGGGAGTTCCAATGAGTCCTCTAGATTCTGGGTTTTCTGAATAACAAATTGATAACAATATGGCCGAAATTTCATTATAAGATAGAAATGATAGCGACTAAATTTCATAGTGTCGACTTGGTCTTATGACTATCCCGAAAATATGGTATTCAGTAGAAATATTGAAAAATTATTGCTTCCATGAAAAAGAGTTTAAATTCAGAGTATGCAATTTCAAAATCCCGAAATTTCGGGATTCACAAATATTTTCGGGATTCCAAAATTAATTCTTTATTAAAAACTGGTCAGAGCGCAAAAATATAATTGTTTTGATAAAAATTTACAAAATGCAAAATATGCCATTTCAAAATCCCGAAATTTGGTGGTCCAATTTTTTTTCAGTATTAAAAATTAAAAGGGGTGCGTATTTATGATTTCCACAAGTAACTTTTAATCAAAATACGATAAAAATTACAGTGTGTGTTTTTTCAAAATCCCGAAGTTAAAAACTAAACAAAGCCCGTAATTATGTTTTTCACTAAAAACATTAATAATCTGAAGTACTATATATCATTTAAAAATCCCGATTTTATTCGACAATTTTCACTTGAAAGTTTAAAAATCCAGAATACATACATATGTATGTATGTACATATGTATGTCAATTCAAAAAACCGAAATTTCGGGATTCGAAAATTATTGCGGTGTTAAAAACACAGCAGAGTGCATAATTTAGATTTCCACTAAAATTTCTTAAAAATGCACTTAAATGCTACTTATTTTTTAAATCCCGAAATTTCGGGATTCAAAAATTCTCTCGGTATTATTATTTCCAATAAAAGGTTTAATAATCAAGTGTATGTTTTTCAAAATCCCGAAATTTACAGATGTAGATATTTATGCCAGTATAAGCCAATATAAGAAAAGAACGCTCATAATTGTCAACAAAACCAGTCTGTTGCAAGCACACATACATATGTACGTATGTACATACATAAATCTATGTATAGAGGTAGATATTGCATTTATATGCATCCCACCAGAGGTTATTGAATGCACCACGACCGGTTTAACCGAAATAGTAATAATAGATCTCAATAAAATGTAAACAGACGCAATGTGCATGAATGTGTGTGTAAATGACAATATTAATATTTATGAGAGCTAGATTTGCATACATAAATTATATTTGCTGATCAAATACATACATATATTTGCAAAAACAAAAACTATTATCACTGATAAGCGGGATGAACTATGGAGCGCTCATAATCAAAGCACCTATTAGACTTTTATATATGTATGTATGTATGTATATGTGTGCAATCAATTGGCTATTTAAGAGTCTTCGTCGCGGCTATGCAGCGCTTTGTAGATGCTCGCCTATTTAGTTTTGATTAAGCCTTCGCGATGAGTGCAACCAAGAACGGAATTGAGATCAGTGTCGCAACCACAACCGCAGTCACGCCCACCAAGCCCAAGCCCTGCGGTTACAGCGAATTGGACGTAGAACAGCGCGGTCCCATTTTCGTCATCACGTTCAAGCGCAGCGCAGTGCGTAACGCGCTCACGCGTCGCGGCTACTACGAATTGATACGCGCGCTCGCCGATGCCACATACAGTGAAACGATCACCACTGTCGTTTTAACGGGCGCTGCCGGTAATTTTTCAGCCGGCAATGACCTTACACAACTGCGCCAGTACAGGGATCCACAAGCCTTCTTGCACTCCTCCGAGTACGTGCTGCGCTTGCTGATTAAAGCGTTCATTTACTGTCCGAAAGTTTTGGTGGCGCTCGTCGATGGCGCATGTATTGGTATTGGTTTTGTAATCGCTGCGCTTTGTGATGTTGTCTACTGCACGGAACGCGCCTACTTTCAGGCACCTTTTACACAGTTCGGCATCTGTCCGGAGGGTTGTCTTACCTACTTATTGCCGCAATTGTTGGGGCGCGTTAAAGCCGCGGAGCTATTGCTGTTTGGTACGCGTTTGAGCGCGGAAGAGGCGTTGTGTTACAATTTTGTAGCGCGCATAATACAAGCAACGGATATAGCGCAGCAATTTTGGCCGCAGTTGGAGGAGTACGCACGCTTGCCGTTGGAGTCGCTGCGCGCCACAAAGCGTCTGCTAAGTGAAGCGGAGCGTACGCAATTGTTGGACGCATTGAAGGCAGAATGTGGTGAATTGAAGAGCTTGCGTTTGGGCGAGACATATCAAAGAGCGATTGAGGCATTTGTAAACCGCAAAGGGCGGGAGGATGGCGTGTTGAGTAAGAATAAATTGTGAAGAAATATTTAAACGAAAAGCGTGCATTTTACTTTTGGATAAGTGTGGATTTAGGTGAAAGTTTGGTACCAAAGGTCTCGCTATCTTGACTGAAACTGAGCTCGGTTAAAATTAGGTCTACTAGCCGCTGTCAGCAGAAGGATATGTCTAATGGACGACTCGATTGGCCTCTAGTGTAATTTTTTCCTCGATTTGTATATCAACGCTTCCCTAGTGCCTTCAGAATTTTTCTTTCCAACCGTTTCTACAAGACTTTTCTATATTCCAACTACCAAGTGAACCGCGTACATCCGTTCCTACAAGACCTTTCTAAATTTCAATTACCAAATGAGTGCAGTAATATTAAAAACGAGCAGCGCCAACATAATACATAAGATCTGTAAGACTCTTGTCGGACAGACCTCTTCAAACGAAATACTACCTTTTCACTCAACGTAACATGATTGGAAAGTTTGGATCATCTGTCTCCGAACCCATCAACCATCGAACTGAGCATGGAAAAAAGTTGCTTTTTACTGCGAGACTCCGAAGATTAGATTTGGAAAGTAGACTTTTATTTTATTCTTAGTTTCAGATTTCCAAATAATCTGATCTTATTTGGTACCCCGAACAGAGACAAACTTTTACGACGCTTACTATTTTATGATCTTGATCTATTTCGAGTCATCAAAAGATGGGGATCTCACCTCATAGCTTCTTCTATAACTACAAATCCATTAAGGGAGATATTTCAAAAAATCGGAACATAATTTCTTTTGCCTTTACTCAGGGTGGAGGTCTGAGTTAAGAATATTATTCTAAAGCTATCATACGACTCCAGCATTCATAGTTTTAGAACCTAGTATATCAGCAATGGAAAATTCCGACCCGGAAATAAATTTATTACTTCTTCATAAAGCTAAACTCCAAAATTAGATCGATAAAACTAAGTCCCTAAAGCAAATGGTGGTCCGAAGCTTGAGTATCTTCTGAATAAACAAGTAAATTATTCCTCTGTGTTTCCAAATGCTCTTAGTGAATTAAGTAGTCGGTTCAAAAATGTTCCATGATTTTTTATGAAGTGCGAAGAGAAGCTAGAAGCAAAGCTCTTCCAAGAAAACCACTAAAGGAGAGAAGAACTCATAAAGGAATTGCTTAAGTCAAATCTGCAGCGGAAATACACTCAAAAACGCGGTTCTGCCATTTTGAGAGTTCTAAGATAACTAGTAGGCGGCTTCTCTTCAATTCAATATAATTTCGAATTATAGTTTCGAGGAAATAAAAAAGTTTCCTCTCAGTTCCTAGTGGTACCTAGCTGCAGATTGTCGAATAATATGATTATTGGGAATTGAGGAAAGAATACCATATCAGCTTTTACTAAGCGAGGAGGTATGTGTTATGAATATTTTCTAGAATTGTCATACCTCTCCGGTATTTATAGATTTAGGATCAAGGATATCAAAGTATAAAGCGAAAACAGTTACGACCTTAGAAGAGGAGATCTTATCGAGTGCATGAGATCGTTTGAAAGTTATAAAATCGAATGAAATAAACGGTTTGAAAAACTTTTCAAGGTAATGATTGGTCTAGAAGAATAAGAGTTTGAAGTAAGGATAATTTTATCAGGTATGACGAGTTGGTGGATAGAAATTGTGTTCTGATGGTGAGAATGTTCTGTGGGTCCCGGAAAGTGCGAATTACAGTTCTTCTTTCAAATTTCAGAAGCATAAATATTTGGCATCGCTGACATGCTGAGGAAGCTTGGTCACAGTTGGAGTAATTACGAACTACATATATATCTAAGTTTTTTCCAATTTATCGCGGCTTTTCGGTTATTTTTGAGGTCCTAAAAGCTTAGATACACTTTTCGAGGACATGTTTTCAGAATTTTCAAGCGCACAAGACGTCGGAGTAATAATTATTTTAAAGGCGTGAAGTCAGGCGGCTATAACCGCTTAAGAGGTGGCTATGCCAATAAAGAAGATGAAGAAGTCAAGCAGTATACTATATATGGCATAAAACCCGAAAGCTGGATTTGCGAAATACAATAGTAGATGGAGATGAAATGGAGCTTAATACTGAAGACCAAAATAAATTAGAAAATGTTAAGTTAAGCCGATTTCTCTGCAACTCAGTGCAAGCTTATCAACATTAGCAATGAAAAGACAGCTGAGAGCATTTAAGTCATGAAGGTTAATTTAGTGAGTGATTACATATTATTAATTGAAAAAATGTCGAGATAAAATCAAAATTTGCAAATTAATGATTCTTTCTTATATTTATAAAAATTATATATCGACAAATTTTATATATGGTACGTACATATGTAAGTATATATTGACATAACTAGAAGCTTTTGAACTTACCTGGCATGCAATGAGCACTCAAGCAGCTTGCAGTCAGTTCAATGGCTCGTTATCAACTGCAACAAAAAGAAAAAACAATAAATGCTTTATTTAGAGATTATAATATATTTTTGTTTAACTACAGCCGGTTTATATATTTAAAAAATATTTCATAAAAAGCGCAAGATATATGTTTTTTATAATTAAAGCGCAGACGTCTGAATGTGAGAATTTAATAAAAGGCATCTGAAAGCATTTAAGTTGGCTAACAAGGGGTACGAAGGCGAGCAAGTTAACTCCGATAAATAATTTTTGTTCGATTGTTGTTTTTGTTTTGCGAAAAAACAAGTGACTTGTGTTTCAGAAAGTGTATACAACATTTTAAACAGAATACAGTAGCGTTGATAAAAAAAATAAATAAATAATATAAAAAATAAGATGTCATAAAACCGATAAAAACCCTTAAATGAAAAAAATTTAAACTATTTAAAGGCAAAGAAACTAAACTTAGGCTATACCAAAGCTTCTCTTAACATATAAAAGGTTTCCTTAGAAGAACTTGATTTCGATCGTTGAGTTTGTATGCTAGGCCTCCTCTAAGTTCAGGTTATGGAGAGCTAAAAACTCATATCTCGATTTTCCAAAAATACACTAGATGTCGCAGTGTACCAGTAAACTGTAAAGTCGGACGCCAATGTTAAAAGATAAGTACCCATGACAAATAGAGTCAATCTATGTAGACAGCTAAGCAGCAATCAAGGCAGTGACCTCGTATCGCATACCTGCCAGAAGCTAGAAGTACACAACTTTACTTCTACTGAGATCCAGTTCACAAAGGCAACGAGCTCAATGAAATAGTGAAGGAAATTGCCAAGCATGGTGTACAGCTAACACCCGAAAACGTGATAAACATTAGAAAACCATTGTCTATACGACAATCTGGACAGAAGTATGATAAAGAAAATCGAAACCCAAAGGATGGAGCTAACTGGGTGCAGAACTGCAAAAGTCATGTGCAACACGGTAGATCGGAAGTATACAAAATGCCTATTGGCACTCTATAGAATAAACTGTAGGAGCATGATCGGAACACTAACTGGTCACTATCTGGTGGCAACACACACCCGCAGATTGGGGCTGACAGATCGGGAAGACTGCCGGGAATGTCTAGAGCAAGGCACCAAGGAAACAATCGAGCAGCTCCTGTGCACTTATTCTGCATTGGCAAGACTACGCCGTAAGCATCTCTCCCATGTATGATACACTGGAAGAGGTATCGAAAGTGAGGCCACAGAGTTCGTTGAAATTCGCGTCAAGCGTAGACATCCTAAAGTATGACTACTCCTCATGGCCCTAGTAACTAGCATTGCAAGGGATCAAAACTGGGAGGCACCTTTCCAGATCAAAAAGTACCTGTTTCTGGGCAAAAGGGAACTTAGTAATATAATAGCAGTCAACACAAGAAAGTTCTTTGAGCGCCATTCACTTGGGAGTGGCCAGAAACGATTCTTTTAAATATGGCTCAAGCAGCGCACGACTTTCGGTCTTAGACCAGGTATCATCCGTTTTAAGGTGATCTAATGTGAAAAAGCGAAACATTCGTGCCCAGGGTTGTGTGCTGGATTTGGGACCCGCCACGTAAAAAAACACGCGCATTGAAAAAAACAAAGTATGGTGAAAACGACGGTTTAATGTAATATTCAGTCGATATTAGAGTATGACGAGTCTATCCGAGACTATATGTGTCGAGTCTGGTCTAATCTATGGATAATGTACATATTCGTCTAAAATTTGAAAAAAAAGAAAGAGTAGGGCAGATTTAGTATGGATTTTCAACAGACTTGTGTATCGGTACAAAAATATATACAGTCTTCTAAATCATCAACCTTTCGCGTCTATATATAAATTTCGTCTCCGCAACTCATGTGCGTTTCTCATGTTTTAAGTCTGAAACTCAGACTTGCTTCTTGAAAAAACTCTCACACTCTTAACCTCCTCTTTCTTAACAGTCGCTTTGAAATACTTTTCATTTCGTACGCCTTGCCGCATACGCTTCCGGCCAAGTTCAAGAACCCAAAATCAAAACCTGCTCCAGTTTAGCGTAAATTATGGCTTGTGCGCACAATATGCGATAATGGCGCATGAATAACATTACAAGTGAATGCATTTCGACTTGTTTTCTCTTTTGTTTTTCGCTTAATTCCCAAGCGCTACCCACCTGTCCGAAACTCACGAAAGGCGCCGCCGCAGCGCGCGCTGTTTACACAATCGCCGTGGCGAGCAGCGCTTAAAGCTGAGCGTAAACAAACGCAACAGCAGCTGAAAAAGTGATTTAAAGTGGCGCAAACGCGAGCGGCCACTTTAGTATTGCAGTGTTAAGCGCGCGTTGTGCAACGCTACTTTCACACGAAATAATTTCACGCGTTAAGAAAACCAAAAAATTAAATAAAAAATGGAACGCTGGGTGGACAAGGTCGCTGTAGTGACAGGCGCGAGCTCAGGCATCGGTTGGGCCATCGTGCAGGATCTACTGAAATCGGGTATGATCGTAATTGGCTTGGCGCGGCGCCTACAGCAAATGGAGGACCTCAAAGAGGGGCTGGATGCCAGCATACGCGAGCGCTTCTATCCGCGCTCCTGCGATATGACCGTGCTGCCGTCGGTGAAGAGCAACTTCCACTGGGTCGAACAGCGTTTCCATCGGTTGCATGTGCTCGTCAACAATGCGGGCATGGTGGAGATGACCAAAGTGCTGGAGGAGGGCAACGAGGCCATACTGCAGCGTGTGATTGATGTGAATGTCATGGGTACGGTGAATTGCACCAAGCAGGCGTATCGACTGATGCAGGCCACCATGGCGCAGGGTGAGGCGTGTCATATAATAACGGTGAATAGCCTGTTGGGGCATACGGTGCCGCTGCATATACCCGAATGTGGGCTGAACTTGTATCCGGTGGCGAAGCATGCGCTGTGCACGCTCGACGAGGTTTTGCGGCGTGAGCTCTTTCCACACAAGCTGATGCGTTTGTCGGTGAGCAGTTTCTTATTTTTGATTCTTTTATTCACGATTTTTTAATATATGGTAAATGACAACTCTACCGTCTTGTGTTTTGCAGACCATTAGTCCCGGCCTGACGCGCACTGACTTTGGCGGCGCGCCGACTGAGGATGAGAAGAAGAAATGGGAGGAGATGATTGAACCAGACGAAATTTTATTGCCTGAGGATGTGGCGCGTGGTGTGAATTTCATACTCGCCTCGCCGCCTCATGTGACTATAGCTAATCTGTTGATGGTGCCGGCGCGTGAGAAATATTGAGCGTCAACATATTTGAGGCAGTGACTTTTTAAATTTGAAAATCGTAGTCTGAATATTTTGTAGTTTAAACAATTAATAAATAAAATTAATAAAGCATATATTTTATTGAAAATATGAAATGAAAATACTTTTTTTTGGAAAAAACTAAAGATCGTGAAAAAAGTTAAAGTTGTGACAAAAAATTAAGAAAAAACTAAGAAAAGTTAAAAAAAAACACAATGAAATAAAAGTAATAAAAAATTTGTATTACAAATATAACATAAACTTGAGAATTAATATACTGAAAATATTCGGAAAAAAACATAAAAAAATATTCTGGAAAAAGAAAAAAAAAATATTCGGACAGAAATAAAAAAAACAATAGAAAATAAAAAAAAATAAAAATACATACCTACTGTATAATATTACATAAATATATGAAAACAATGCAAACTTTAAAAAGGTAAAAATATACCATATTAAATAAATCAAAACAAAAAAAAAATGTATATTAAAACAATACATAGAAACTATAAAAATTAAAAACTAAAAACTAAAAAAAAATATATATCTGAAAAAACATTGAATAAGTAAAAGAAAACTATTTAGAAAAAATATAATGCAAATATTCAGGAAAAAATAAAAAAATATATTCAGACACAAATACGAGTATACAAAGTATAAAAAATCTTCAGGAAATTTAAAAAAAACTTCGAGGGTTACCCACTCGAAGTGTTACCAAATTCAAACTGCTATAACTACCACACTATTAATGACAGCGCGCTTAAATTTACACCAATAACAAATCATTCCATTGTTTACAAGCGTACAAAAACATTTTAGTCTGTGTCGTGTGAAAAAAAAGTTATACGTGATGGAATTTAAACGTAATAGTGTGATTGCTTTATATTTGGCTGGAAAATCACAAGCAGCAATTGTTCGTCAGCTGAAACATCTCGAAGTGAACAAAATGTTTGTGTATCGCACTATAAATCGTTACAATGATACTGGCAGCATCGCAAAACGCCATGGAGGTGGTCATAAGAAAACAGCAACATCACCTGAGATGATTCGAAAAGTGAAGGCTCGACTTGAACGAAATCCACGTCGAAGTGGCAATCAAATGGCTAAAGAGCTGAAAATTTCGCAAAGTTCAATGCAACGACTGTTGAAAAATGAGCTAAAGGTCAAGCCTTACAAGTTCCAAAAAGGACACAATCTTACACCGCAGCAAAAAAAAGTTAGACTCGAAAGAGCGAAGGAGTTGTTACACTTTCACGAACGTGGCGAATTTCCGAACATTGTGTTTTCTGATGAGAAGAATTTCCCTATTGAGCAATTCATAAACTCTCAAAATGACCGTGTTTACTTGACCGAACGCACGTACGAGAATTTAAGCCTACGAATGGCCACCCGAAGTAATTTCCCATCGCAAGTGATGGTATGGGCTGCCGTGACCGCTGATGGGCGCTCTCCAGTCGTTTTCATCGAGCCTGGTGTCAAAGTAAATGCGACTTATTATCGTGAAAATATTTTGGAAGGTGCTTTAGAGCCGTGGGCACGTAAACACTTCGGCCGGAAAGAATGGACGTTCCAACAAGACTCGGCGCCGTCACATAAAGCGAGAATTAACCAAGAGTGGTTAAAAAATCATGTTCCACGCTTCATTTCGTCGACACAATGGCTTTCGAATTCACCAGACGCAAATCCGATGAACTTTTCCATCTGGTCCATTTTAGAGAGCAAGGTGCGGACTAAAAAATACACCAGAATGGATGCGCTCAAGAAAGCGATTGTACGTGAATGGGCCAAAATACCACAAGCTCACATTCGTGCAGCATGCAACTCGTTTTTTGACCGTTTGAGGGCCATAGTCAAGGCAAAAGGTGGCCATATCGAGCTAAAGTGAATGGATTCTAAATTTTTGATTATTTTCATACATTTTTGTCATTGGAATCAATAAAAATATTATCAAACTAAAAAATTATAGTCGTTTGAATAGGTAACACTTCGAGTGGGTAACCCTGTAAAATGTATATAGAAAAAATATATAAAAAATTATAATTACAAAAAAATTTAATTAAAATAAAAAGCTAGAAAAAAATAGAAAAATTAATAAAAAATTAAGTTTATATAGAAAAAAGATATGAAAAATTATAATTACATTACAAAAAAATTTGATTAATATAAATCACTACAACAAAAAATTAATAAAATATTTTGTACAAATATAACAAAAATATGAGGATATATTGAAAATTAAAAAAGAATAAGGATATTAAAGAGAATAAGGAATAAAATAATACTGTGAACAAATATAAACCAATACTAACTTAAAAAAATGTAAGTAAAAATGTATATAATATAAAATAACTCTAAAAAATATATAATATATTAAAACAACATATAAAAACTATAAAAAATTACAACAAAAATAATAAAAATAATATTTTTTTTTTATTATTTCCAAAAAAAAATTCATAAGTACAAAAAAACATACATATAAAAATTATTAAAAAAAGGACATAACAAAAAATTAAAAAATAATTTGAAGAAATATAACAAATATATAAAAAACTATAATGAAAATATTCGGAAGAACATAAAAAATATTCAAAAAATAGTTTAAAAATAGCATAAAAAACTTAAAATAAAAAAATTAAATTGTATTATTAAAAAAAAATTTAATTAATACAAACAACTACAAAAAAATAGAAAAATTAAAAAAAAATATATTGTAAAAATATAACAAAAATATGAAGACATATTGAAAATTAAAAAATATATAACAGAAAACTCAGAGTAAGGAATAAAAAAATATTGTGAACAAATATAAAACCAATACAAATTAAAACAAAAAAAAACTTAAGGAAAAATGTATATAATATTAAATAAATCTAAAAATATATATTAAAACAACATATAAAAACTATAAAAAATTAAAACAAAAATAAAAAAATAATATTTTTTTTTTAATATTTCCAAAAAAATTTTCATAAGTACAAAAAAAGTTATATAAAAATTATTAAAAAAAGGACGTAACAAAAAATTAAAAAATAATTTTAAGAAATATAACAAATATGTGTATAAATAAAATATATTGAAAATATTCGGTAGAACATAAAAAATATTTTAAAAATATTCAAAAAATAGTATAAAAGAACAAAAAAATGAAAATAAAAAACATATAATATTATTTTAGGTTAAGAAGTCGATCCTAACCTGGATCTCACTTGGACAGCTTTGAACATTGGTCCGTTTAGTTTAGCTGAAACTCCTATAAAATAGATCACTTAACCCTTACAAATCGCTAAAACGCCTTGAGCCCAAAACAAATTTGTTGAGACGGCCAAAGTCAGCTTCGGCTATGACCCCAGGTTCACCGAAGGTAAGTCTATCGAGATGTTCTATCCACAGTTTTGTAAATGCTGGACAATGTAGGAGAAAGTGCTGTAATTCGTAATGCCACAGAGATAGCTATGAGAGTCGCTATCTTTGGACACGCTTAAGCTTCTCAGTAGGTAAAGTGTTTTTGAGCAAAATAATTTAAGTAATAAAAAAATTAGAAAATTAGTTTAGAACATCTGTGGACAGAAAATTCGACAAAAGTAGGCAGTACCACGTCCCTTATAAGTTTAATGTATGTACTATACATACATAGATCACAATGAGCAAAATCAGATCATTTTTTCCCTTAACTCCCACATATCTAATATGAGGATTTTCTCATTTCCTGATTTGATTTGATTGAGTTTTATGGCAACTTGCGAGTGTATAAAATGTTCGGTTACACTCGAACTTAGCCCTGCCTTGCTGGTTTTATGTAACTGTTTGTGCTTACTTTTATACGAATGCCTAATGGCAAAGTACTTCATCGAGCTAATAAATTCATATTACAGATAATTATCTTAGATATTATGAATATATTACAGTTAATTATCATAAATACATACATACATACATATATGGCGAATATCTAACAAATAACGAAGGGCTATACTTTCATACTATTACATAAAATACTATACATGGGAATTGCACGACTGTAAATTACCGGTTCCGTAGTTTAGGTGTTTTTCGCGGGCAAGCAACGTGATAGTTAATGTTTATGATGAATGAATGTGAAAAAATATACAAATAAACTAATTCCAAACTAATAAATTTTAAATTAGATATAATAAAAAATAAATCAGATTTTAGTGACAAATTTATTTTTATTTAAAAGCATAAAGCAATTGAGAATAAAGACTATTTTCAAATTTATGAACTAGCAGAAAATAAGAATTTAAAAAATATTGCGAGAACAAAAAAAGCATGAATATGTATTATTTAAAATAAAACTAACAAATTACTACAACAGAATTTAAAATTAACAGTTTTGCAAAATAGAGTGATGATAATTAAAAAACTTAAAATAAAAATTAAATAAAAAATAAGAAACTAAAACGGTAAAATATGTGAAACAAAAATAAAATATTAACTGTAAATTAAATTCTACATAAAAAAATATATAAAAAATCTTAAGAAAAAAAATATAATAAAAAAAATAAAATAGTCAGAAAAGTACATAAAAACCCTATAGCTTAGGAACTACAGAAAAAATATATAAATAAACTATATAAAACAAAAACAAATAATAGCAAAAAATTACAAAAAAAAATTGTTGAAAAGTAGAAACATACATAAAAAGTTACAAAAAAAGTAAATAATTGGAAGAGTCATAATCCAAAACTAGCCAAAATTAAAAAAAAAAATCATAAAAATTATTAAAAAAAATAAAACATTAAACATACAATATTAAAAACTTAATAAAAACAATACCTATGTTTAATACATTAAAAAAAAAATAAAAAAAAATATATTTGGATCATGTTTTCATAAACATTTTTCTAATATATTTAAAATATATTTCCAATATATTTAAAAAAAAATTTATTGCTAAAAAAAAAATCAGAAAAAAATAATTAATAAAAATAAATAATTAAATAAGCGGTCAGAAAATAAAAAAAAATATTAACAAAAAATAAAAATAGAGGAAACAAAAAAAATAACAAAACCCGAAAAATGGCAAAAATAAAAAAATCTTAATTATTCATTTAAAAAACAATCAGAAAATAATAAAAAAATTAAATACAAAAAATTAAAACTATTAATAATATTTAAACAAATACCAAACAAATTAATTTCAAAAAATTAAAACTATTAGTAATATTAATAATATTTAAACAAATACCAAAAATATTAAAAATATATTCCAAAAGTATTGAAAAAAAGTATATTTTAGAAAAATATATTCAGAAAAACATTTTCAGCAAAAGTAAAACGAGTAGTCAAAAAATATAAAAAATATTCGCAAAAAATTGCAAAAATAAAAAAGAATAGTAAAAATAAAAAAAAATTTGATTATTAATTTCAAACACAAATTCAGAAAAAATTAAAAAAATTAAATAAAATATAAAAAATTTAAAATATGTATATTAAGAAAAATATTAGAAAAAAGAATGCATATTAAGAAAATATTTTAAAAAACTTTGTAAAAATATTTTAAAAAAATCCAAAAATATTAAAAATATGTATTTCAAAAACATACAAAAAATGTAAAAAAAGCATTTAAAAATATTTTAGAAAAGTTTATTCGGAAAATAAATATTTAAAAAATATTATAGAAAATATATATTTAAAACAATTTAAAATAAAAAATTGCAAAATAAAAAGATTTAGAAAATCTTTAATCAAAAGCAAATATTAAAAAAAAAATGCATTTAAAAATAGTTTAGAAAAGTTCATTCGGAAAAAAAATATTAAAAAAAATTAAACAAAAATATTAAATAAAATATATATTTAAAAAATGCATTTAAAAATATTTTGGAATTTATTAAAAAAATAATACTTAAAACAATTTGAAAATAAAAAATATCAAAATAAAAAGATTTAGAAAATCTCAAAAATATAGCATAATAAACAAAAAATATTTAGAAAATTACATACAAAAATATTCAGAGAAACATACAATAATGTTAATGAAAATATAAAAATATTATGATAAAGCCTGAACGTTTGCTTAATCATATTAAGAGATATTCAGAAAATAATAAAAAAAAATTATTAAGAAGCATTAAACAGACATTTTATAAAAAAAATATGGAAAAGAATCGAAAGAAGTAAGGAAAGGCTAAGTTAGAGTGCACCCGAACATTTTATACTCTAGCAACTTGCTGGAATCAAAGCCAGAGAAATAACTTAAGGTGTAAAACGTCAACCAGAGGATCGGAATCCAAGCAAATTTATGTATACATACTTGTATATTATATATAACTCATATACTAACCGACATATTCGACATAAGATATGTTAGAAAAACGAATGGCATTATATGTAGTGTATGGGAGTTGGGTTAGTATCGATCCGATTTTATCTATTAACTATATTTAACTTTTCTCATCATCTTGAGCATTTACATATATACATATATATAACGCTATATCTATCTCGCTTAGTTTTAGGTGATACGAACAACCATTAGGTGAAAAAACTATTATACTCTGTAGCGAAAGGTGGCAAGAGTATAAAAATATACGGTGTGTTTGGGACATGAAAAGGTTATTTTAAAATAAAATTAAAAAAAAAAATACATTTCTTTCGTGAAAGTTTCATTTTTTTTTGAAAAGTTTAAAAAAAAAACCAAAAACTTTGTTACTTGAATTTTTCACATAAATTTTGATGTTACGTGGAAAAAGTTTGTATACAAAACTTCTAGATCTTTTCATTAACTACAACTTTGCCATACAAATCTTTGTTGTTGTTTTAACGGAAATCTAATCCCCGTTGGGATGGTAAATGTCATTTGTGTTGTCGTCGATGTCATCTAACGGTAGGCCCAAGAAACGTGCTGTTTCGACGGGGTCGAACCAAAGGGAGGAGGGTGTTAGATGGGTGGGGTTTGTAGAGCATGCAAAGAGGTGGTCAGTGTCATGCGGAGACTCGTTTTTCTAATAGATTTCATAATACAATAATATTTTTCAAAAATGAACGACCGTCCAACTCCATTCCCATAGCTTAGAACATTACTTATTGCTACAAAATTACATATGTATGTATGTTAAGCTGTGATTGGTCATCAAAGCACTGATTTGTTAAAAATTAAACTATCAATCTACATACAAAGGTAATTCAGAAATATTTTTCTAATTATTTTAAAATTTTTATTAATTAAAATATTATTTAATTTATCTTTATTTACCCAATACGAGAAAATTAATTTTTATATTTTTTAAAGTTATTATTTATTTTATCTTTATTTACCCAAAATTAGAATATTAAATTACAGTTCATTTATTATGAACGCGACTGTGCAAGCTGGTAATGCATTTCTATTTATCATTAATGAAATGCATACAAGTTCTCTAGTACTCTGCTAAGAAACGCTGTGTATATAGCATTGAATTTAAACACTCTATGTTAGTTACAGTATAAAGTAAATGTTGGTAACAGCAAAGGCAACAGAAGTAATGTGACTGCGCAACTGATACAGAGAACACAAAACATTATTTTAATATTTTATAAGCACTTACCGCACTTTATTTTACTTCGTTTCGCATTTTCTGCAATAAATTGGCACTTCCCTGCCCTAAACTCTTTTCCCTACTGCTAACACTTCATTTACATTAACATAACACAATTCCCATTAACATAACACTTTATGCACAACCACTGGCAGAGCAGCTCTGCTTGCGCCGACGCTAAGCGCTCTGCTTTTGCACTCACTAATTTTCACTTTCACTTTTACTACACAAATAACAACGCCCGATTACTTTTTTTACTTTAAAACTATTAAATTGACGAACCTCAACCGAATTCTACTAAAAACTCCTTAATTGCAGCTTTAATTTCTAAGTTAATTTCACTTTTCAACGAGCTGCTGCAAATGCCACTTACACGAACGCGGTAGAAGGAAACGAATGTTCGAAATGGCGGCGGAAATTAAGAACAACAAATTGACAATTCTATATTGACATTCACGATCATAAATGTGACCAACAGATGGCGCACATATTACGCTTTGAAATTATCTAATGCACAGCTGTTATTATATTTGTTTACTAAGAGCTAAAACATTAAAAGTTGCATATTTCGCAGACAAAAAATAGTTTAAAAAATAAAAAAACTAAAACATAAAAAAAAAAAAAATAAAAAAAAAATAAAATTAAAATTAAAAAATAAAAAATTAAAAAAAAAAAAAAATATATTAAAAATAAAAATAATTAAAAATAATTAAAAAATTAAAAAATTAAAAAAATTAAAAAAATTAAAAAAATTAAAAAAAATTACAAAAAATTAAAAATAAAAAATTAAAAATAAAAAAATTTAAAAATTAAAAAAAAAAATAAACAATTTAATAAAAAAAATTATAAAAAATAAAAATTAAATAAATTAATAAAAAAAATAGAAATACAAGCATTTGCAATAAAATCAATTATAGAGAAAAGAATAAAATGAAATGTTCAATACAATGCTTTATGCAAATAAGATACTGGAAAAAAATTTAAGGTCGAAAAGTTTAAAATCGAAAGTTTTCAAAAGAAATAAAAATTCACCAATATTTTAATAAAATAAAATACACTTTTTTTCACTTTTATTCAAATTGGCAATAGCTACAAATCACTTAACGGTTTGCTGAAAGCAACAATAGCACAGTTCATAAACTCGAAAGAAAACGCAAAATTTCATAGGCGCCTATTACAAAACAATTTTTCATAAAAATCGTTTCGAATAAGTAAAACAAAAACAAAAAACTAGCAATATATTCACATTGACTACTCTTTTTAAGATAAACACTATAATTAAGTACGCTTGTGCAGGTATGATGTATCATTTGAAAGGCTTCTCGGTCATCAGCAAACCACGTTCCCACAGCGCCGTCACCATCTGCACCTTGCGCTCATCATCTTCCAGCGGCAGCTGCGACACGCCCACATACTGTGGATATGAACGTATTAGCACCTCCACGCTGGCCGCCTCCTCCGGCTCGATTTCAATGAAATTGGGCTCATATTCACAGTACTCCTTGGAGTTATCCACATAGTAGTAGATGCGCACTTTATCCTCCTCCTGCACCAGCCGCATGATATTGGCGCGCAGCAGACGCACATTGGTGCGCTCATCGATTTCATAGTCACACAAGCATTCGCCTTGCTCATTGGTGGTACTGCGCGAACCGAAAATAGTGCGTGCGCGTTCGCCCGGCAACACATGCGGTGGCAGCGCTTCATGCTGATATTTCTTAGCCAGCTGATCCACAGCGGCGTCCATCATCTCGCCCAGTTGCGCACTATGCAAACACTGACCCATCAGCTTGGTTACTTTGCGCAGCAGATCGGCACGCTCTTTGGTGTCATTGTCGCTGTAGGCAATACCAGCATGCTGGAAGGTGTGTAAGGGCAGGCCACGACGCATGTCGAGATTGCTTTCGATGGCGCGCTGCAGCACCAAAGGTATCATGCGTTCAAAGAGATCGGCGTACGATTGCTTCTGATATACGCTCAAAGTGATGTGCAGCGAGTGGTAGCCGGGTTCGGTGGTGGCTTGATGTATGGTGCCGCGTGGGAAGTATAGCAGATCGCCGGGTTCAAGCACCTAAAAGTGTTTAATTGTAGTAAAGCACAATCCAAAAATTAGCTTTTTATATGCAAACACATACCTCATCGAATATGGGTTGGCCGATTTCTTCTTGCGAGAAATTTTTCGATGAGAAGCGTGGCAGCTGCTCTGCCTGTGTGCGTGGCTTGTAGAGACGCCAGCGTTTGCGGCCCTCAATTTGCAACACAAAAGCCTCTATATCATCGTAATGCGGTGCGAAACCTTGACTGTTGGGTGGCGTGAGGTAGGCATTGGCACCCACAAGACAGTGGAAGTACTCCTGCAAGGTTGTGTTTAGCTTAAAAAGCTCCGGTAAGAAGGTGTGCGGATTAAGTAGGCGCACACTGCAGCCTTGCCCATAGTGATCCCATACGACGGGCGGCATGGCGCGTCCAACGGGATTGAGCGTCTCACGTACACCTTTGATGAAGTTGCAATTAAGTACAAGTAAATATTTTTGTATGTAACTCACCATTTTTATAAGAAGTGATATCGATATTTTTTGTAAACTCCACATGATTATTGATTAACATTTGATCAATAGCTTCGAACGACATTAGTTTCGTGTAGTAATTAGAGCCCTTGCGTTTGACTAAGCAAGCGCCAGCTTCCCAATACTTGCTGAAGAATTCTTTAAGGTTTAGTGGACTAAGCAGCCAGCCGAATACCTTCTCACCCTCTTGTATGCTATTCATTTTGACGATGTTGTTTGGAGGAGATAGGGGTTCCATTTTTACAGCTTTTGCATCTACGGTCTTTACAGCAACTTTGGCGCTTGTGGAGGCTTCACTTTCGGCTACTGAATGCCTACGCTTCTCTGTTGCTTTTGTAGCTTTGTCAGCTGTTGTTGTTATAGCAGTTGGCATTGATTTACGTTTATCAACTGGTTTTTCTGCTTGACGCGTCTTCTTTGGTTCAGTAGCAGCAGTAGTGGCTGCCGCATTGCTTTTACGTTTTTGTGGCACGTTGTTTTTAGTAGATGTGGCAATGGGCTGCTTATCAACATCACTTTCACTAGAGCAATCATCACCGCTGACACCAGTTTCCTCTTCTTCGCATTCTTCTTCTTCCTCGTCGCTATAACTGTTTATGGTGTACTCGTCAGAGAATTCATCCGAACCGCTGCTGTAATCTTCCTCGCTACCAGTTTCAGAATCATATTCTTCCTCACCCGCCGCTTCATCGTCCCTCTCCAACTGCTTTACCAGGTAGTCCTCCAATTCTTGCTTCTTTTTTTGCTGTGCTTTCGTTAGCTTTTTTGGTTTGGAGGGTGAATCTCCTAGCAATTGGTCCACCAAGTTGTCAATTTCATTTTCATTAATGCCGTTGGAGTCTGCTTTACCGTTGGTAACTGCAGGCTGCACTTTTTGTTTTTGTTTCGCAGGCGGCTCAGTTTTGGCTGTTGCTTTCTTATTGGCTGCTTTGTTTTTCGAAGGCTCAACTTTTGGTGCAAGTTTGTTGTTAACAACCTCCTTAGCCTTGGCTGGAGCTACCACCTTTTCTTTAGCCGCAATGTTCGGGTTTGCGGTGTTTTGACTTTTTGTTGTTTTCTCTGATTTATTCTTTTGTAAGGACTTATTTTTTGCCTCATTCTTTTTGTTCGCACCGGTTTTATTGCTGGCACCAGCGGTTTGCTTGTTTTTACCTTTTTTGGACGTATTACCATTCTTTGAAAGTGCAGAACGATAAGCCGCAAATGCAGAAATCGGTTCCGACATTTTAGAAACACTCACACTTGCAATGAACTTCAAATATTAAATAATTTTATTTAAAATAACAGCGTGCAATTTTGTTCGCAGTCAGAATATTAACAAATTGTTGCACGTGCGAGTACAGTACGCATGGAAAAGTAGCGAGACCGGCTAATTAGAAAACAACACATGCAGGGTTGCATATCACTTTATGTGGTTGAAACAAAAATTTTTAGAATATACAACATTTTTAGTTCAGAGGTTTTGAAAATTATTTTTATTTATAGAAGTACATAATTTAACAATTGTCAAAAAATTTACAATTAAAGATTACTAAGCAAACAATTTACACATTTCATAATTAAAATTCAATAAGCAAATGAAAACTTTTACATATTTTAAGTTAGTTGTTTTTTGTTAGGAATAATCAGATTCATCACTATAGCTGTTTATGGTATATTCATCAGTGAACTGATCGGATCGCTTGCTACAATTACACTCGCTATCCGAATCGCTGCAACTATCATCACTGCTGGATCCTGTATCATCATCAGAACTACCAGTTTCAGAGTCCGAGTCAGAGTCCGCGTCGCTGTCAGATTCCGACTCGTCTGAGCTATCTGTTGCGCTATCATTCTCACTGTCAGATCCAGAACAGTCCTCGCAATCGCAACTGCTTTCCGATTCGCTATCAGATTCAGAATCTTCAGTGCCTGATGATTCAGTGCTTTCTGTGTCTTCGCTCTCTTCATCGTATTGCTGCAGCTTCTGCACCAAATAAGCTTCCAATTCACGTTTTTTGTGTTGTTGTGCCTTGGTTAGTTTTTTGTTGCCGCTCAGCAGCTCTTGCACTAAGGAATCGACTTGCTCCTCCTTGATTTCCTTAGCGGTTGCAACATGTTTTTTGGATTTAGCTAATTTTGGTACAGGCATTTTCAGATACATACAACCTTCGAGGTTCCCTTTCGCTACGTAAGCAAAGAATTAATTACACTAAATCTTTGCACGTATAACGGATTGGTTTCCACAATTTGACAATTTTTAGCTTTTTTTCGCGCGGAAATTTCAATTTCTCTAACAACATGGTTGTATTTTGGGTAACGGGTTTCACTTTGACATTTAAAAATCCAGTTGGACTCATCGCAGATACATATTCTAGTCTTATCTGATAAGACTAAAATAAGTTGGATAAAAAGTTTATTTTCATTGGAAAGACTAAAATTAATTCAATTTTCAATAAATTTTTCGTAGGAAACTGTCATAAAAACCTTGAAATTTTACTATTTCAAGATAAACACATATTAGGGGTTCTAAACCAAACTTCTCCTACCGAACGAGGTCTTATTTTGAAATTTTAATCGATTTTACTTTGTTAGAAAGAGACAAATGTACATTTTTGCACCCAAGGGCACTTTACTTTAATGAAATTCACATCAAGTGTTACATTTTCAATACAAATACAAAGATTTTTTTTAAGACAAAACTAAGATTACTAAAACATAAATATAGGCCCCAGGCTCATCCATCTTCCATCTAAATCAGTATCATTAAAAGTCTTTTTCTCAGCAGCTCGATGTCCCGCTCGTCAATATTAGTAACAACCACCGGAACTACAGCTATCTGTAGAGTCAGAATAATCAGAATAATCACTGTTAGAATCTGTTGAACTTTCACAACAATAAGAACAATCACAATAACTGTCGTCCCGTCGGCGTGTCGTTGTCTTTTTCCGCGCTGCTGTTTTCGATTTTGCACCAGTTGTTGACTTCCTTGTCGTTGTTGTCGATTTCTTCGTCTTGCTAGCTGTTGATTTGGCCTTTGTTGTGGTGGTCTTAGGTTTGGTTGTCGATTTCTTGGCCGTAGTCTTTTTAGCGGTAGTCTTCTTGGCGCTTGTGGTTGTCGATTTTGGTTTAGACTTAGTTGTTGTAGATTTTTTTGGTCTCGAAATTGTGCACGAGCCCCCTGAACATGTGGATACGGGCATAGTAATGTTATTTCTTTAATTTAATTAATTGTTTGTCGATTTACATAAAATTAAAGTTCACTTCAATGTCGTTGCAACGAAACTGTTTCGTCCAGCACCAGTAACAACTCTTTGGACCATAAAATTAACGGCTTATTTCTAGTTTCAAAACAATTGGAATAAACCCGCAATATTTTAACGGCGTTGAAATGCTTTTACGGGAACAATGCACTCTGTCGCCAACAGCTGTTTGTATGTTCTGTACAGTACGCATGAAAAGCACACAGCTGTTTTTGACAATCGGACACTACATTTTCGCTACAATTGCACAATTCTTCTTATTATTATAAAATTTACGTAAATTTATAACAGAAATAGTGCAAAAATGCGTCTAACTGAGGTATTATTCAAAAAAGTGAAAAGCAAGTAAGTAATTGCTGCAATTGATGTAGTTGCAAACTTTCAATTAACACTTTCTAATTACTGTAAACAGACGCATCATGGTGCTAATGGAGAGCGTGGTTAGTGGTCATCAGTTCAATATGTTCCGTGATCGTTTAGCAGACAAACTGGAATTGTTGCGTTTCGATCCATATAGTAAGTCAATGTTTATGTTTTATGTAGTTCGCGATTTTGAAGTTGCTTATACTTGCAGTACAAAAGGAGTGCATCTACCGCGAACGCAAGAGGATACGCAGCGCTTAGACATTTGTTTATAGTGTTTTAATGTTTGTAGGAAGTTCATCTTAAATAAATGCTGTTGTTTTTAAATATAATAAATTGTGTTATAAATTGCAAGTTTTAAAATTTGTGTGTGCTGTAGTTAAATATGAAATTTGTGAGATGAATATTGAATATTTATGTATGGTAAAAGCCGGTATGACAGAATATTTATAACTTTTGTGTTTGGATATGTGTAGTTAGCACAATATATAATAATATTTAATCTAAGGTCGCAAGCGCTTGGCAAGTGTTAGAACTTTTGTGTGCTTAGAAAAAGTGAATACTTGTATGAACGCTGAAACATACATATATAACATGTGTGTGTGTACAGTTTGGACTATTAATTTTCGCTAATGCCCAGTGTGTTCCTAAATATTTTAACTGAAGTGATATTATCTTGAAAGAAACAAGTAAAGTCAGAATCTCAGAAAAAATCTATTGTGCACAGTATTCTGCTCAGCGCCAGTTAATCCATTATAAATGTGATTTTCCGCAGTTGTTAACTTAATTAGTGAAATTTACGCAATTACTCGCAATAAAGTATATTTTAATGCTCATTCGAGCACTGCTTCATATACATGTGTACGTATGTATATATGCATGCCCCACATGTCATACACATTATTATAACCGAGGTGCTTACATTGATCAATATACATCCGGTCTGGCCAGTGGACATTAGCCAACAAACTGACTGAATCAAAACGTTTTTAAGCCCTGCAGTTCATTAACGAAGCCATTTGAATGCATGTGTAATGGTCAATGCAGTCGGCAAGCTTATGTGGTGTAAACTGCTGATGGCTAATTGCAAATAAAACGCTAATGTGACGTTACATTGAATATGGTGTGCGTTTGTAATGCGCTCTTTATATGCTTGTGCGCTTGCATGCGGGTGTACTATGGGCCATAGTGGCATTTCAAGGTTGCGGTGCAGCGCACACAGCACTTTCATAGCTGCGCGTGTATTTCCGCGTTGCCCAATGCCCATAAAAGCGCCAATAAATGAAATTGTAAGCACAAATGTCCTCATTAGCACACAAACACATACACACGTACTCATATATACACGCTTGTAGTCTCTTCACCACTACACTGCTGCGTTTCACTTTGCATTGTCATTGCCATGCTGCGCCTCATTGCATTTCACCACGTTTGCTCGCTCCACGCTGGCATTTCTTCGCCCACACAAAGCATTGCCCCAGCAGTTACTGTTGCGGTCGGCAATTCTTGTTATCCATGTTTCCTCTTCCTCTTCCTTTTCCTGTGCTTTTGTTCTTTAATTTTTTGGCATTTCGCCGGCGCAGCAGCGAATTCATTGTCTGTGGCGTCAATAAAGCAACGAAAATGCATCAACCCCCGTGTGCTTGGCGATAGCAGGTGGTATATCTCGTACTCGTGTGTGAGTAACTGTAAATGTGGGCACATGAAATTGATAGCCGAAATGGCGGTTTTGATGCTTTTGCGGCTGAGTTGATGTGTAGCGAAGGAGTAAAGTGGCGGAAAGGAGCAAGGGTGTAGGCGTTAATGAAATTTTCAACAGGAAATCCTTCAATGTGTGGAAGTAAAGTCGTTCCACATTAATTGTTGCATACCTACAGGCGCTGAGCTCAGATTACTGACGACCTAGTTGGAGTTATCTTTTCTTATAGTTAAATTTCCATATCAGTCGGAGTCCAGATACAGTAAGAGCTCCCCAATTCTGTCCTGAGAGAATTATTAAGATTAAAGCTGTCGCTTAGAGTTAAAGGGGCGTACAACCTCCCCGTTAGCGCCGGGACCTAATATTTCCACGATAACTGAGTCTTCATACTTGACCTAATACGGATTTATAATCGGTCAATAGCTGAGGAATATTTTATGTCAATACATCGACAAAAATCTCAGCTCGATCTAATTTTCCACTTAAGATCCAGAAAGCCGGGGATTCATGAACCTGCCAGACTTTTTCTGTCATGAAAAAACCTCATTTTGAACCTATTAGACTGTCTGAGGTGACTTAATGCGTATTAAGCTTTATGTTGTTGTTGTTTTAGGAACATAAAATATCTCTGAAGTAATTTGGTGGAATGCTGCCGAATTGACAGTCCTTGGCCGGATAAAAATTCAAGTTCGTTCCGTATACTTAGACCCGACTGTCGTGGGAACGGCCTAAAGCTTTGTTATTTTTTCAGGCTGGGACTAAAAGAGAAGACAGCGCCATCCAAAGACCCGCCAAAACTGTATTTCGAAGTATATTTGGTCAAAACTGCAACATCAGCAGAAAAAGAAAAGAAAAAGCACAAACGATAGTATTACAACTCGTGAGTCCGATATTTATTGCGGTTTTATCATCTTCGATACGCAGCGTCAAACAATCGGCCCAATCCCTTTTACGGAGCGCAGCCTGGAGAAAATGTATATCATAACTATATTGTAGCTGAGAATTGAAATCAAGTCGGTCACAGAGATCCCAGCTCAGAGAACAGGGCCGGGAAAGACACAAAAAAGAGGTTACAATTGTGGAAGCTCAGACGAAACTTAATAATATTTTAACGAACTCTGAGATTCCAACCCCGAGGTGTACTACTACAAATCTTGCGAATCTTGGAAGAAAAAAGAAGCGGAGACACAGTCACCAACTAAAAGCAGCCACAAAGAGATTAAAATTCAGAGGCTCAATAAGAACTCAAAAATTTCAAACAACAAAGGATCCCAAAGTTTCGAGCACAGGAAACAGAGATGTAATAGTACCAAAGTTATGAAATCTGGAAGCAAAAAGGAGGGAAGAACCAGTTACCGACTAAAAGGAGGCAAGAAGTGGTCACAGTTTTGGAAGCTCAGTTTAAACTTAAAAATATTGCAGGAAATCAGCATATCCTATGTTCGAATCTTGAAATATTTCATCTCCTTGCAGTTACGTAAGTCACGTAATTTGAGTAAGTTAAGAAAGTAAAGAAGATTCGCAGCAGACCAGAGATAACAGTGTAGGTGGTATCAGCCTGGTTTCTCTACGTGAGCCTATCTTCTCAGTAGAGTCAACACGAGGTATTTGGGCTAATATAGTATTTAAGGCAAAAAGTGAAAAAAAAACGAGGATGAAAGAGCAGCTACCGATGTGCACCAGGTCCTCAAGCTTCTTAGCTGCTTCTGAAGCCAGAAATCGAAGTATTTTTCTATCAAGGTGTGTGTGGTGTGAACGAGGTGTTCAAGCTTCTTTTAAAGCCGTCTTAAAGTTCTACATTCTTTTGTTATAACGGTTCTTTGTAGCCTACTGAGATTTCTTCATATCGAATTAAACACATTATGCCGGTCTGACACGCACCAACGCACACTACATACACTTGCCAGCAGCACTGACCTCTCTACTCGGCATTAAAAATTCGCTTCGGCGCTTCAAATTGTGCTTTGCCACTTGATAAGCTGCGTAATCAAAGAGCCTTCAGCAGACAGTACAATTATGTGCGACTTACATAAATATGTCTCCAGATAGGACTACATATGAGTGTATGTGTGAGTGAGCACATGAATGTGTCTATTACCGTTAGGCAGGAAGTGTAAACACTAACCTACCACCACATATTTCGCCATACTCCAATGTGACAACGTCAACAAAAGCAACAATAACAGCTAAAGAAAAAAATGTCAAAATAATCATTCGTTAAGTTTTCGCGCTCTAAATAACGGTGGAATGGGTTGCTGAGCGCAGGAGAGAGCGTCTATCAACAGCTGTAGCATGCATCAAAGCTTTGGAGAGTAAAAAGAGAGCGTCACGAGCGTGAGTTGTAAATAGAGAGCGAAAGTGTTATTGAACTCACAAACTTTAGAATGCGTGCAGTGAGCTTTTGCGCACAAAAAAAGGATGTAAAAGCTTCCAAGGCTGCATGCGGGAAAAGGTTAGAAGTTAGAGTCTATACAAATAAATTTAGTTAAAAGTTATAATATCACCGTGGTAGCAGCAACAAAGGCAATAACAAAATTTGTCGCAAAAAAATGTCCTAAGAGCTTTGCGGAACAATAAAGAAAGCCATTGAAAACCATTGAGGCGCTGCGTTGTTAGTGGAAGTTTCTCGTTAACTCGGGTAGGAGTACTTATGGCGCTCACTTCAATTCACAATTTACCATTCATAAAAATTTGTTATGCCTGGCAGCTTTCACGTGTCACATTGTGATGGTTAGTTTGCACTTAATTTGTATGGGTTTCAATGGCAAATGAATGAGCGGATATACATAAATGTTTGAATGTAAGAGTTATTGAAAAAGTGAAAACAAGAATTAAATTAAATATACATATTTTTAAAAGTAAAAGCTAATTAGCAAGCTATCTGCCTTATATAGATTAGGCAGTCGATAATTAATAAAATTTCTGGAGCTCCATTTGAAAGTCTTGTGAATTTGAAAAACCTTCAGCATTATATTTCAACCAAAAGGCTGCAAAGCTCTATAGAAACCCTTAAAGCTTCACCAATAGCAAACTTTTATCATTATATTTCATCTGAAAAGCCTCGGAGCTTTCAAAAATCATAAAGCTTTCACAATTAATAAACTTGAAACATTATCTTTTAACTAAAATGCTTCAAAGCTTTCACAAACAGTAAATTGGTATCATTATCTTTCATCACAAAAACCTCGGAGCTTTCAAAAATCATAAAGCTTTCACAATTAGTAAATTGGTATCATTATCTTTCATCACAAAAGCCTCGGAGCTTTCAAAAATCATAAATCTTTCACAATTAGTAAACCTGAATCATTATCTTTTATCCAAAATGCTTCAAAGCTTTCACAATTAGTAAATCGAATCATTATCTTTCATCACAAAAGACTCGGAGCTTTCAAAAATCATAAAACTTTCACAATTAGTAAACCTGAAACATTATTTTTTATCTAATATGCTGCAAAGCTTTCACAAATAGTAAATTGGTATCATTATCTTTCATCATAAAAGGCTCGGAGCTTTCAAAAATACATAAAGCTTTCACATTTAGTAAACCTGAATCAATATCTTTTCACTAAAATGCTTCAAAGCTTTCACAAATAGTAAATTGGTATCATTATCCTTCATCACAAAAGCCTCGGAGCTTTCAAAAACACATAAAGCTTTCACAATTAGTAAATCGAATTATTATCTTTGATCTAAAAAGCTTGAGGCTTTCATAAATAGTAAACTGCTCTTATTATCTCTCATATAAAAAGTTTCGCAGCATTCATAAAAGCTATAAAAGTACGGTATAAAAGCTCGATTAAAAATTTTTTGTAATTTTTAAACTTTTTAAAAATTTTCAACAACTTTTTAAAACTTTTAGAAACTTCAAGCAAATTGTTTTATAAAAACTGGATATCTGATGATTCGAAACAATCAAATATGCGCCAAATGTTGCTATGAAATTCCGAAAATAGCCTTCCTGAAAACTTTTAAAGTTTTGAGTTTTTCAGGAATTGTTTTAAGGAGTAACTTATTTTTATTTTAAAAGAGCTTTATTTAGGTAAGGTACTTTTATCTCATACGAAGCTTTTGAAACCTGCTTGTAAAATTATATATTTTAATGAATTGTCATGCAAACTTCAAACTTTTTTCAGAGCTTTCTACAGCTTTCACGGTTGAATAGATCTTCTTCAGCAGCTTAGCTTAATACAATAATGAAATCTAAATGCTTATCTGTGATATAATTCTTCATATGTAAGCTCTAAGCTTAAGCTTTTAATTAAGTTTCTTTAATCCTGTTTGCTTATATAATAATCTTATTTAGCAAGTGACTTTAATCGCTAAGCACTGCATACTTTTAGGGTGTTGACAACTTTTTTCGTCTTTCACGTCGCGTGAATTTTCTATTTTTTTTACTGTTCCCATAGCATCTGACGTAAACATACATCTGCGACAGCGTGTGCTGTTATTTCGAAAATAATTATATTTTGCGCCTGAATGTATGCTTCTACTAAAAATAGACCGCACGTGTTTTTCAGTGGAAGCGGCTAAGTTGTTTGAGAAAACTTTATTTCATATGCATTTTAAAGTAAAAAAAAAAGCTAAAAGCTTATCGATAGCCAAATCTATTCGGACTCTGAAGTTTTAAGGTTAGTAGTCATTGACTACATATTCGAATTTTTGTATCTACCTAGTTTCTCTATCAGCCGTTTAAAATAATAACTCTAAAAATTAGATTTTGCAGCATCCAGAACTTCTGTCGTTGGGGGGTTAAGTTTGAGGGCTTTAGAACTTACTAAACCCGTTTGAAATGGATATTCTCCGAAGAAGAAGACTGAGAGTCTTCCATAAAGATCAGTTTAAATGATTGGTTTTCTAGTTAAAGAAATGAGCATCCGAGAGTCGTGAATACGAGGACTTCTAACACCTCCTTTTAGAAAGGAATGAGAAGATGAGCTTCTAGCAAGATCGGGACTTTAAAATCTAGAAGAATTCAGTATTTATTATTTCTTTTTCGGATGTTATCCTTTATGACCTAAAGTCTTCCATATAGTTCGTCTTAAACGGTTAGGTTTCTAGTGGTCCAGCAAGTTTTGAAGTGGGAGAGTATGTTATTCTTTCCTAGAAATGAAGATATGAGGTACTAGTAGGAATGGAACTCCAAGTTAAAAAAAAAAAAATTAGGACTTCCTAAATCTTGACCTCTTTTTATACAGATGGTATCCTTTCAGGTCAGGAGTCTTCCATAAAGCTCGTCTTCAACAGTTAAGTTTCGAGTGAATCCCGCAAGTTCTCAAGAGCGGTGAATAAGGCGCCTTCTAACGGTAACTTTTCGATAGTATTGAGAAAATGAGGTCCCAGTATAGTAGTGAATCCAAAACCTAGAAGAGTATCCAGTAAGTATAATACTGTCAGATGATCTCGTCTAAGGCAGAAACTCTTACTTGAGGCTATTCTCGAACAGTTAAACTTCTGTAAAATCAACGATCTAGAGAAGGTGAATACGGCAACTTTTAACGTTACTTTTTCTGTAGATTGCTTTTCACTGAGATCCCAGCATTATGAAACCAATACGTGGTTCTGGGAGCCAACGGACTTAGGGATCCAATTTTTTCAAGCTTCTCACATTTTCTTTTGACCACAGAGATCAGGGTTGAGGCGGAAACTCTATAGTTTGGAAACTATTTTTAGAAACTCATCTCACAAAATTAAATTCTTGAACAAAATCTCTAGCGACCAAAACTTTTTAGAACAGTAGAGATCTAACCAGTTTGGCTCGTAAAAGTTGATAGATATCGAGACCTACATTGAGGAATCCTCAGCTGGGTATTCGTTTTGTCCAAAGTGACATTTGAAAGGTTAATTTTGGACAGTTCGGTAACTACTACCGAGACGATAGATATAATAGATATAACCTTAGTTAGGGACTACAGTTACTTCCTTTCATATATATGGACCTTCCATGAGGTTAACTGGGTGAAAGGGACGGTTCCGCCTACTTGGTTATGGACTACAGTTCCTTTCTTTGAAAGAGTTGGATCGTCGATGAGATAATGCTATAGCTGAAGGTGACAAACCCGATATTAGATTACCAAATTACATATTGCAGTTAGTTCCTTTTAAAGAGCTGAATCGCCGGTGAAGTTATATGGCTGAAGAGACGAGCCTGTTCATGGACTACATGGATTCAAACACATGGACCGCGGATGAGATATTTGGCTGAAGGCGATGTGTCAACACTGAGACCATTCTAGCAGCGCTTGTACGGCTTCCTTCCTGTCGCTACCAATTTTACTACGCACTAAGTATTATCACAGCCGTTGCTGCGATTATTCGACTACCTTTGTTGGTACGTTGTGTTCGGGCTGCCAAAATGGCTTAAGTTCACAAATTAAATTAAGTAAAAGTAAAAGCAAAATAGCTGACCTCAAACGTGGCCAAAGCAGCCGTGACAAAAGCATTCGCCAATGCAACTAAATACTTGCACATTGTCAACAAGCATGCACACACACACACAGCCATACAAACATAAATCACTCATACGCCGCGCATAACCGCCCACACAGGCCGCCGCAGCTAAGCTGATAGCAAATAGCTAAAAGTTCCCACTAAAGTATTTAGTGGAAGCCTCATAGACAGCGGATTGGCCGCAAAATCGCTAATAAATTGTTGTTGCTGTTGTTGTTGTCATATGTAGTTGTTGTCTCTGGTAATTTTGCTGCGCAGTAGGCGGTCACAGGTAGTCAACAGTAACAACGAAGAGCAACAGCAGCGTTTGTATTTGTATTTGTTTTTGTTGTAGTTGTGTGGTTGTCATATACAGTTGTAAGGTCAATGTGAATTTGGCGCGACACTGAGAAAGCCTTACAAGCACCCAAAAGCACTTGCGGCACTACAAAAACAAAAGCAATGAAACAACTAAATATGTTAGTAATAACAGCATAACGGTCTCTTATCGGCTGCCCCGCGACTATGGCGACTGTGTTAGTGGAAATTAAAGGTAGTGGGGGTACGAAGTTGATTTTTGTGTTAATTTGTAGAAGGTAGGTGTCAAATTTCAGGCACCAGCAAAAAATAGTGAAAATCAGCGAGGGAAAATAAATGATAATACACTGAAAAAAAATTGGAAAATATTAATTCTTCAGCAAATAATGGATTGCAAAAATAACTGTATTAACTTTTTTTTGAAATACCGAAAATCTTAATTAAAAATAATTGTAAAATTTTTAATCGCAAAAACAGGATTAAAAAAAATTACCCCAAGTTTATTAAAAAAATTAATAAAAAAATTTGGTTTTGAATTTCAAGTTTTTCACGGTTCCAAATTTTTATATTAAAAATAAAGCATTTAAAAATAAGATTAAAAAATTAGCGCCATATTAAAAAAAAATTAATTTAATTTAATTTCGAACAAAAAAAAGTTAAGTCCAACTTTAGAATTAAAAATTTTAATTAAAAGTTAAAAATATAATTTTTATCTCATATGTAAATTGATTAATATTATAATTATATTATATTATAATTATAAATATTATAATTATAAATAATTAAAAAAATTAATTTTAATTAAATAATAATTAAAAAATTAAGTTTTAATTTTTTAGTGCAACAAATGAAATTTTGTAATTTAGTTTAATTAAAATTATAACATTTTTAGTTTTCTCTAGATTTTTTAAATTTAACTTAATTTTTTTAATAAATAATTTAAAAAAAGTCGAATGAAATTTAAAAATTTAAAACCTAATAATTGTTATTAAATTAAACTAAAAATTACACATTCAATTTGTTGTACTAAGAATTGAAAATTTAAAGTTTTGATTAATAATTTTCTAGATTTTTAAAATTTAATTTAAGTTGTTTAATAAAAATTTAATAATAAAAAAAGTCTAATGAAAATTAAAAATTTAAAACCTAATAATTGTAATTATATTAAACCAAAAATTACACACACATTCAATTTGTTGCACTAAAAATTTAAAACTTAATTTTTTGGGTAGTATAATTAATTTTAGATCGGAAGAGCAATATTTTCAATTATTAATTTTATTAAAATTATTAAATTTTCATTAGAATTTTTAATTTTAAATTTAATTTAATTTTTGAATTAATTTAATTTATTAAATTTTTTTAATTAAACTTTTAATTTTATAAATTAAAATTTTAATTTTTTAATTAAACTTTTAATTATATTAATTAAAATTTTAAGTTTAATTATTTAAATCATTTTAGATCCATTTTTTTTACTTGGGATTAATTCTCGTTTTCAATCTGGCTTTAGTTCAACTAAGAACTTAATTTTTAATCAATATTTGAAATAAAAAATATATTTTTAACTTTTAATTAAAATTTTTAATTCTAAAATTGGAACTAAAAATTTAAAATCTGAAATGTAATCAAAACTTTTTATTTAGGTTGTTTTCTTTATGAATATATTTTGAAAACGGAAATTTTTTAAGCCAAATATTTTTTTATCGAACAATGAATTCGTCTCAAATTTTGTATTTCTAACCAAATTATGTGTGCGGAATCGTTGCGAATGTTGGAAAAGGCTTACGGTGATTCAGCTTTATCAAACACACAAGCTTACGAGTGGTACAAAGCCTTCAAAGACGGGGTCGATCCTTGAAGACATGTTTCGTGCTGGCAGACCTTCAACCTCTTCAACTGATGAAAATATTAAAAAAATTAAGGATATTGTGCTTGAAAGTCGTCAGGCAAGCGTTAGCGAGATGGCAAGATAGCTCGACATCTCTCGCGAGTCCGTTCGAATAATATGTTGGATCGAAAAAATTGTCCAAAATTCGTTCAAAGAGCTGAATGCCATCTCAAAAAACGCTTATGAAAAGTGTTTCGAGTACTGGAAAAATCGTTGGCGTATTGCATCTGATGGGGATTACTGCCAGAAGGCGACAAAATAAATATTGATGATAATATCAATAAATATTTTGCGTTTTATTTACAATTTCTGGGTACTTTTTTCACACACATATTATAAACTCTGGTAAATGTGTATATTACACAATTCTTAGTCTTGCCATAAGTTCTGTTACAAGTTTGCACCCCTCTTTCACAGAAGTAAGACTCCCCACCAAAACATTACAGCAGCTGGATGGTGGCCAAGTTGAACTCTTGGAATAATATTTTTGGCGTCTTTGAAAGTTTTTGCGTATATTTTGTCGGCACTTTTTTCTGCGAATTGATCTTCACATGCATTGCAAACATTGTATCAGAAATTTTGATTTTCAGAGTATGTAAGTTAGAAGTAATTCATATATTGGTTACGTTTTTTAAAAAGCTAAATTTCGAATTTTTACGAATTTCATCACAATTTCAAACTAAATAAATAATTTTGATAACTTTCTGAACTTATTAAAATCTGCTTTCTTCGAGTTCAGGCAATTTTAGCTCAGATCCGATAATTTTTGAAACCAAATAATCATAACTAGTCTCTCAGTTTTTGAGATATCGATCTCAAATTTTACAGACGTACTTTTATTCTCAAAGAGCTGCTCAGTTGGCAGAACCGTCCATATCGGCCCACTATAGCATATAGCTGTCATACAAGCTGACCAATCAAAATTATGTTCTTGTATGGAAAACTTTTTTATTTAACGAGATATCTTCATGGAATTTAGAGTATACTATTTCCTAAAGCAACGATATAGTTTTCGAAGAAATTGTTCAGATCGGATCACTATAACATATAGCTGCCATACAAATTGAACGATCAAAATTAAGTTCTTGTATGGAGATCTTTTTTTTAACGAGATATCTTCACAAAATTTAACTCAGATTATTTTCAAAAGTAGCTATATAATATTTGAAGAAATCGGTTAGATCGGATTACTATAGCATATAGCTGTCATACAAATTGAACGATCAAAATTTAGTTTTTGTATGAAAAAGTTTTTTATTTAACGATATATCTTCACGAAATTTAGAGTATATTATTTTCTAAAGCAACGATATAGTCTCCGAAGAAATTGTTCAGATCGGACCACTATAGCATATAGCTGCCATACAAATAGAACGATCAAAATCAAGATAAATATGTTTTCATACCCTTTATGCAGTAATAAATGTACCTGTGAAGGGTATTATAGCTTCGGTGCAACCAAAGATAACTTTTTTCCCAGACGTTATGATTAGAAATATTTATTTTTGACTTAATATCGGTAAAAGACATATACTATGCTATAGTAACTTTAAGAAAAAATTCCGAAAAAAGTGACTTCTAAACATTTTTTATAAAAAAAAATATTTTTTAAGAAAAATACATACAAAAGTGATCTTTAAATTTTTTATAAATTTTCCTGGAAAAATATTTTCTAAGAAAAATACATATGTACATGTATGTAAAGGGTATAACTAAGTAGCGCGTAATGTCACGTTTCTTAAACACCAGCTTCTATCATATTGCAAT
This sequence comes from Bactrocera tryoni, assembly GCF_016617805.1. Classification (NCBI taxonomy): domain Eukaryota; kingdom Metazoa; phylum Arthropoda; class Insecta; order Diptera; family Tephritidae; genus Bactrocera; species Bactrocera tryoni. The sequence continues at coordinate 71,293,118 of NC_052502.1, read as the reverse complement.
AGCGTTATTTATACTCCACTTCTCCATATTACATACATACACATCTACATATAACAGTTCTCACATATGTATGTGTGCCTGACTCCCATACAACCATATGTTCGTAAGTGTGAGGCCACAAATTGTCTATTTGCACAAGTTGCGAAAATATTTCAATGGCGCGACCAACAGCAACAGCAAAGAAGGTGTCTAATTAGGTGGCAGCTGCTTGAATGGAGCCAACGCGACGCGGCCGAAGAGGGGGAGCTGGAGCGCCAGCAGCAACAACTACGCTGTGCTCACGCGGCGCAAAAGTAGACAAATAAAATAATGATTACGCAGGTAGCAATGCTATCAGTGGGAACGACAAAGCAACGGTAAATGCAACCCCCACACACCGCGCTCGCGCTCTCTCTCTCAGCAGCGCTCTTTTAATTTTATTAGTATTTTTTATCATTGCATTCGCCTTTGTAATGCTTGCTGCCCTTAGCACACCGCCTGCCGTCGCGGAGCTTTCGTCGCAGTGAGCGTGTAGCGCGAGCTTTTCGCTTTGCTGTGTTCTGCTTTCGCACAGCTCACAGACGCATAGTCGCTCGGCGCCAACGCAAGCGCCTTTACAGGCCAAAACAAAGTGCTCGCTGCAAGCAAACTCGCTCGTGCGCTGGTTCGTTGTTTGTTGCGTCTGTCGTTGTTTCGACGAGTTGCTGTGCTTTAATTGCCAGCGACTTGGTGCTGAGTGTCGCGCTGAACGAAGGTTCAGTCTCTCAGCGTCGGCGGCCGTATGCGCAGCAGCAGCAGCGCGCAAAAATCGGAATCGAAAATTTCTAGTTTCTGTCTGGTACACACAGTCAAGACAGGCTGTTAAATCGAGAAAGTGTTGGAAAAGTGGCAAATAAATTGCAGGAAATGTGGCAAAATTGAAATCGTCTATCTTACAAGTTGTGCAAAATCATTTTCAAACGGTAAACGTGCGAATTTGTGCGACGAAAATGCCAAGTTTTGTGTGAAATCTCAATTTACTTCAGCAGTTGCGGCGTTTATGGGGTAAATATTGCAGTGAAAAAGTACAAAAAATGCTAGAAAAAAACGTCGTGAATACTGTAAATACACATACATACGATTACACACACACATACGCGTAGATATTTACATATATTCATACACAACGTATATGGTCTGTGCAGTGACGAAAGGCGAAATGTTTGCAAAATTTTCGCAAGGCAAAGGTGAAAATGTCTGTAGTTGTAAGCGTTCGTAGTCCTGTCACACACACATACACGCACACGTTTATCCTATAAGCATGCATGTATACACGTGCGCTGTCTCCTTGCAAGCACGCAGTCGAGTGTATGCGGCCGCTGGGCTGGCTGAAGAAATGTATACAAATATGGAATATGCACAAAATCCTACAAGCTGGCGAACAAATATGTGCGAAAATAAATAAAAAAATTATTAAAAAAGTTTAGCATTAAAAAAATTACTAAAGGAAAGCTAAAAAATGCATATAAATGACGATAAAAAGAAGAAATAAACAAAAAGAAAATAATATTAAAAAAATACAATAATAATTGAAAAAAAATAATAAAGATTATTAAAAAAAAAATTTAAAAATAAAAAAAAAAATATTAAAAATGAAATGATAAAATGATTATTAATAATGAATTTAATATTGAAAAAAAACAAAAAAATTAGAAAATGAACAAAACTTTAAAAAAATTGAACAAAATTAAAGAAATATTAAAATTAAATTAAATAAAATATTAAGGAGAAATAAAAAGTTAAAAAATATTTAGTAAAATATACATAAGGATTAAAGGTAAAGACTAAAAATAAAAAATTAACATTAAAGGTAAAAATAATGTTTAAAAAAATTTGTTGAAAAAAATTCAAAAAGAAAAAAAAATAATTAAAATAAAAAAATATAATAATAACAATAGTAAAATTAAAATAAAAAAAGATTAATTAAAGATAATAATTGAAAAAAATAATAAAGATTATTTAAAAAAGTTAAAAAAAAATTAAAATGATTAATAAAATAAAATAATAAAAAAGATTAATAATAATGCGAAAATTAAAGAAATATTAAAATTAAATTAAATAAAATATTAAGGAAAAGTAAAAAGTTTAAAAATATTTAGTAAAATATACATAAGGATTAAAGGTAAAGACTAGAAATAAAAAATAAACATTAAAGGTAAAAATAATGTTAAAAAATTTGTTCTTGAAAAATATTAAAAAAAAATGTTTGAAAAATATTCAAAAAAATTAATATTTTTTATAAGTAGGTTATATAAAACTTCAAATAAAATTTTTTTAATTCTTCAAACTAATAAAAAAGTATATTAGGGGGTTACATGGTTTCCTCGGGTAAAAAACAGTCTTTTTTTTAACAAATTTTTCTATTATTAGAACTTTTTGTTGTTACAAACATACATTATTAATAAAGAAAATTTGAAATTTTCGGCTATTGCTGGAGACTCCACGGAAAAGAGATGGATAACTCCTAACAGAATCAACTAAAGTGAAGAAATACGTGTTTTAGTTGAAACCTTAACTTAGAACTTGGATGAAGGAAAAAAAAGAACTGAAAATTGGATTTTTAGAGAAATTTTGGCGATTTTTACAAAAAAATTAAAATTTCGGCAAAAATTTTGCGATCTTTTTTTTCAAAAAGTTGTAATCGAAAGAAAACAAATTCTTCATCCAAGTTTTTAAGAATTGTATCTCAAAGACCTGTGTAACATATCATAAAGATCAGTTGTGTAGTTCTCGAGAAATATTGCCAACCGACTTCAAAAACTCAGTTTCGAGAAAAACATGTTTAAAGATGGCGCACTTAGCCTAGCTAGCCTTGAGCGCACAAGTTCTCAAAGCTGTATCTTCGAAACTATTGCTCGGATCTGTTTGAAAATTTAGGACAATATTCTAGAGGCATTGTAGGCTTTAATAAGACATTAAAAAACATCGATTTTTTTGAAACTCGTAAACCCATATAACCCCTTAAAACGTTAGCCGGAGCATCGGAATTCAAGCAATTCTATATATATAGTACATATACTCATACACTGACCGACTATTCGAGATAAGGTTTGTTAGAAAAACGAAAATCGTCATATGAAGTATATTGGAGTTGGGGCTAGTAACGACCCAATTTTATCTATTAATTCTTATCATGGCACATACTTAAATAATGTTCCTTGGGTTTCATTAAGCTATCTCAAATAAAATCAGCAATCATATGGAGTAAGGACAGACGTATTTTCGAAAATCCTGATGTTAGCTATATAGGGACTAGGTCAAGCCTCTGTCCCATTTTAGGCACAAAGGTACACTGTTGCAAGTAAAACACGCTCTTTAATTTTCTTTGAGATAACTGAAATATTGGCCGATATATGTGGTATAAAGTCAACTGGAAGTTCGCAAATCTTTATATTAGGTATATAAGGACTCAGGGTACTATAGACCCGATTCAACCAAATTTTTATACACAAAGATACTATTGCCAGGAAAAGTTTCTGTCTGAAGTTCAATAGTATATCACATACATATATTGACTGATATTTTCGGCAAAAAGTCAACTATATATTTTGGGCTCAGTATATTTTATATAGTAAACAGTAAGTTCGATAATTGATCAAAAATAAACTATAAACCATAAATTATTGAGACTTGATTAAGCGCTTTATTAAAACCTCAAAAATAATTTTTTGGCATATTTTTCATAAAGTTCGATGGAATTCCAAATGGTGCTCCAAGGGCTGATAAAATATATTATGTTATACAGTTTTTTTGTCTGCATATAATTTCAAATAATCTTGAATTTGATAGTCTTAAAAATGCTTAGTCAGATACAGCTTGTTCAAATTTTCAATTTCGTACGATAATCCCATAAACCACCATCATTAATTCCGCCGTTTTTTTCCTCAAAACATCCTTAATTAGAAGCCTTCTTGAATGTTTTTAATATTTCCAAAACCACGTAAAGCTAAAAAAAAGATAGACAATACTCTAAAACTCACACCTCGCCATCTGCAGTTTGTGTTTAAAAGCAAAAAAGTACACTCAAAATCCTTGCTAAGTCAAGCATACTTGTAGGCGTGCTTGCAAGCGCTTTGTAGTGGCGAAATAGCGAAAGTATTTTTGCAGCGCATTCAACGCCTCGTTTAAATTGTTTTTCTTTGCTTTCACTTTGTGTGCTATTTTTCCCGATTTTCATGTTAACAGCTGTTAGTGCTTGCATACTTTTAGGCGTTGTTTCAAGGATTGTTTCAATGCGCCGGATTGCTTTTATACTCACTACGATTTGTTGCAGTGAATTCTACGGTGAATATATAGTATGCACGGGTGTAGTGAATTGAATACTGATATAATGATAGCATACATGCAGGCGTTGAGAGCGGAAAGGTGCTTTAAAACATACTAAAAGTTAAAAATGAGAAAACTTGGCAAAATATATGCAGATTTGCAATAAATTTTCAACTACTGCATTAAACCGAATATATATAAATATATTAGGATTTAAAGGAATAGCTTTATTTTCATAAAATGTATTAATTTTCATAGCAAAAAATACAAAGTCTAAAATGACTTTTTTAGTGAGTTATAATTGGTTGTGAGCGAATCATTCACTTTCAACAAATTTTATAATTTTTAGTAAAAAAAAATATTTTCGTAATTTCAAACTGTTATACCAACTGTTATACAATAATATAATATTTAAATGTTCGCAATATTTTAATGAGAAGCTTGGAAAAGTATACTAAAATACACTTACGTAGAATAAAACTGTTATACTTAACTTATGAGCTTATTAAAATTTTTATTTAAAAGCAAAAAACATTTCAAACTGTAATGAATAGAACAGAGTAGTGAATGAAACGAAATTTGAAAATTTGTAAATATTTATGCAACGTTAGGACAGTTTGTATAACACTTTTGAACGGTATTTTCTGATTTTAAGTGAGTTGCATTTATTTGATTAAGAATATCAGGCATTCATTAACATAACATAACAGTTCAGAAAATGATTTATAACAGCTTTTTATTACTATTTACAATTTTTATTTCTAACAATTTGTATAACACTTTGTAACAGTATTTTTGCGTCAAGCTATTCAGTTTCGATAACAACAAAGTTTAATCGCTTTCTACGTATATTATCATTTTTCAGATGTTTATAACGCGTTATAACAGTTTTTTTAAAACTTTATAGCAATTGTAGAACAATATTTGTTTCCAAGTTTTCAGCTTATAAGTGAAGTGAGTTAATAAGCTTATTATTATAATTTTTCAGCTGTTTATAAAATTGTATAACAGTTTGTACAACACTTTTAAACAATATTTGTTTCAAACTTTTCAGTTTATAAGTGAACTGAGTGTATTTTCTTACTATTTTCTTTTCCAAGTGATTATAACACTTTAAAGCAGTTTGTACATATAACACTTTCGAACTATATTTTTTTTTCCAAATTTTCAGTTTATAAGTGAACTGAGTTTATTTGCTTACAATTATCACTGTTAAATTAATTATAACAGTTTGTATAACACTTTATAACAGTTATTTAAACACTATTTACGATGAAAGCATAGATATTTCAAGTTCTGATATTAATTTCTCAGATAAAAGTTATTTTTCTTCGCACAAAATGAACTGTATAACACTTACATACATACATATGTACATGTACATACATATGTATAAAATGAGCAAGATTTTTTATTGCACTAAGTATAAAATATACTAGGACATTTACGAATATTTTTTATTAGTTTGCACTTATACATATTTTAGTCATCGAAACTGTTTACAAGTCTATACTTATTTATATAACATTTATTTATAACACACACTAAAATTTTACTCCCACCGTCATAAAAGCCAATCGTTTGCGAATTGCATTTGCCAACCAATTTTCGATTGCACTATTGAAAATGCATGCTGATCGCCATGTGTCACTATTTTTCTAACATCTACAAACTTCCTGCCGCCCCTAATACAGCAAGTAAAGTGTGAATTGTATATTGCTTTAGGCAAATGATCCATGCAGTGTTGCTACATGCTATACCAATATTTATTTATCCATTACAATAAATTTTTCTGATTTTTATTTTATTTTTTTGTTTTTGTGTTTGCTTTTACTGACTGCATGTTGATTTCCATGACTGAAACGAAAAGCTGCCGAAAATTTTATTGCATGGCAGATGCATTGTTGAATGAGGATGTTGGTTATACACATGAATGTGTGTATGTATTTATATCTGTAAATGTGTCTACTTACATATGTACATACATATGTACATATATACATACATAAGTCGAATTTTTCAAATATTTATTTTAGCATTTTTGAGTGAAATTAATAATCACAATAAAATTTCGCAAGCGCCTGCACATGATTGTAATATTACATGGGAATATTTTATACGAAATTTAGAAAATTTTTCGAAAAAAATTTAGTCTCTGCAAATTTTCGAAAAAAATTTTTTCTTAACATGGGAATTTTTTATACGTGATTTAAGAAAATTGTCAAAATTTTATCAAAAAAAATTCGAAAAATTTTCAAATTGTTTCGAAAAAAAAATTCGAACAATTTTCAAAAAAAAAATCATATGAATGTAATATTACGTGGTAACTTTTTATACGCAATTTAAGAACTTTTTTTTTCCAAAATAAAAACACGAATATCACTAAAAAAAAAAATTTTTTTTTTTCGAAAAAACTTATTTTCGAGCAAAAATTAAATAAAATCCTTCCACGACAATTTCAAAATCAAAAACTGAAACTTCCACTGCTTCGTACTGACCACGCAAAAGCCATTACAATTCATCACAACGATCTAAGCAACCCACATAGTCAATCAGATCAGATCAGATTTTGGTCTACACACACACACATGTACAAACGTGCCCTTTAACTGTGAACCCAGGAAATGCACACAAATCAATTGATAGCCAAAGTTCGTCTCACATCGTATGAAAATTGAAATATGCAGCTGTTTCTGAGTGTAGGTGTGCGCGTGTGGTAGTAATTTCGTTGAAGACTACAGTAAACAACAACAAATTGATGGCAAACAAAGGACACAAAGACCACAGCAAACTGTGGAGCTAAGAAGCTGCAAGTATGGCTGAGCTGCCCAGCGGGCGTACAAAATGGCAGATTGATTGCCTAACAGACTGACTAACTGTGCTTCTTTGGCTGTATTGCTTTGAGTGTGTTTGTATGCATGTACATATATATGTATGTATGTACATATGTATGTATGTACATATGTATGTATGTATGTACTTACATATGTGTGGTATTGCTGACACTGCGAGCGAGGAAACTACATTTTGGGCAGAAAAAAACTGCATGTAATTTTTAAACTGAGATAAAATAGTTAAGAAAGCATATTCTTCAATAAAAAAATGTGTATAACAGTTTTCATAATAAGTTTAGAATTAAACATTTTGGTTTAAAAAAGCAAAAAGAAAAGTCACTTTCTGCAAGTCTCTGCAATTTATAAAAAAAAGCTAGAATAATAATACTAATTTTTCCATTTAAGCTGTAAAAGCAAACAGTTCTACATTAAAGTGTTATACTACAAATAGTGTTTTTACGAACTAGCTGAAAGGTTATTTCATGATATGTACTTACAAATTATAAATACATACATGTGTAGAACTCTTTTTTTTATATAATGCATTTTTAGTTACGCTAACTGTTATACGTATTCAAATAGTATTGGAAATATAGAAATACTAGACAAAAACAAAGAAATATGCAAATCGTTATTAATAACATTGAAGAGACTATTATACTGGATAATATGCTGTTAATAAAACTGTTATACACATTTAAAAATGGGTTTGTATGTTCCTAAAATAATAAACGGTTGTATTGGCTGTTATACATACTGTTATATGCATTAAAAGAATACTTCGTAGGTTCGGAATATAATAAGTGGTAATAATAGTTGTTATACAAACTGTTATACACCTTGTTAAAATTTTTTTGCATCTAAAATGTGCACATACTTATGTACATATGTATGTATAATGTGTTATAAGAGCGATGAGCGTTTCTACTTTAAAATTCTTCTACTCTTTGTAAATCGCATTAGCTTTATGTATGTATGTACATATGTACTTATAAAAATCCAAATTGACAAGCTTTAAAGTAATTTGTACGTTTTATTTTCAATAAGACCCAACTTGCTTATATACATACATACATATTTTTAATAGTATTTAATGTGTATATTGTTATCAAAATGGTACGAAAAAACTGTTAAACAAACTGTTATACATACAATAAAAGTGTTATACATCTTGTTTAAAACTTTTTTAGACATGTATAGCGTCTTATAAGAACTATCAGTCTATATGCCTTAAAATGTTTCTAACTTTTGTAAGTTATGTACATACATATGTATGTGTGCTCTCCCACAAAAATACAATTTAATAGGCTTGAAAGCTGTTTATGCTGTTCATTTTCATTATTATGCTTCATCTTGCTCAGCGACACATTTATAAAAATAAATATTATATAAACAAAGAAATTGTTGGAAAATGTAATAAAACAATGTTCGACTTTCTAAGAAGCTTTTAAATCAACTGTTATACAATATGTTCTACAAACTGTTATATGGATTATTAACAGCTTTTGTAGCCACCGACATTAAAACTGTTTTACACTTTATATAAAACTGTTATACACCTTTTTTAAAGCTTTCGTAGCATCCAAAACACACATTTATAATGTTATAAAAACTATGAACGCATCCGCCTTAAAATTTTTCTATTTATTTAAGTTATTATATGAGTTTTCCCACAAAAGTTTATGTTGCCAGGCTGTAAATCAGTTAGCAACTTTCATATTTATTATCAAGCTTCAACTTGCTTAGCGACACATTTGTGCCTATAATTAGTATTGACACTTTTATTGTTTACTTTCTAGTTCCATCTAATTTCTATGGGCGAGCAGCGTTCTATAAATACATACGATCTTTTGTATACAACTCAATTCACACTGTTGTCATAAATCTGTATTCAAACACCTTCCCGTGCCTTTCAACTTTTTACCTAAGCTAAATTTACATAAATTTCAACACTCCTTCCTGTGGAGATCACTAAACCACCCACAAATAAAAAATGCTTATGTATGTATGTATAATAGTTCAGCGATCTCTTCACAGAAACAACAAATGAACGGGAGTGATCAAGGCAGTGTATGATGAGCACTGATCGATTGCCGCCGCTACATGATAAATAACCAAATTTTTGCATTTTATTGCATTACTTTAACGATCACTGAACGCCGAACTTACATATTCACAAGTATCGGGCCGCGCTCTGGGCAAAGATCGTGCAAGTGGTGATCGGCGCACATTTTTTCTACACCGCACAGCCGACAATAAACAATTTGCGCGCTGTTTTCGCTTTTCTATAAGTTTTTTTCTTTGAATACTTTTCAATTTAAATATTTTTGTTGTGTTGAAATGTATACAGAGAGCCGCGATCAGCCGAGCGTAGAGTACGAAGCAATATAGAAATAGAGCGCGCGTTACGTAGAGTGAAGAAGCGTAGAGGGGCTGAAAAAAAGCGATAACGAAGCAAAGATATGCACAAATACCGATAAAGCAAGAGCATGAGCGCGAGCGCGAGAGAGCGCATGGTGAGGCCAGGCGCACACAGTAATTTGGAGCAACGCTAAGTCATTTTGATTGATAGCTGGCAAAGCAATGCAAGGCAAGGCGAGCCGTGTCTGTTTAGGCAGCAGCAAGCTGCAGGTGGGAGCGTAGGCCTTGCGCCGCAGCCGGTGCCGGCGGTGGAGCGGAGCGGAGCGGGCGCAAGCGAGTGTAAATTATGCACTGTGTGTGCCGAAATGCGCGCATTATCATTAGAGGGGGGGGCGAGAGGCGCTTGCGCTGAGTAATTGCCAGCGAATAGCTTGCATGCATAAATTGTTCTAACTTAGTTATTTATTTGTTTAATATTTATTTGTGTTTATAAATTCTTAGTACTCATTTTGCTTTTGTGTATGCAAAGCAGATGCGAAGATTTGTGTGTGTGTATGTGTTTTTTTTAAGTATTATGCTCCTTTGCTGGGCTTGCGGTTGTGCTTGTTGCTGCATGAATTGTGTACTTTCGTTCGAAAGGTTTTATTTCGGGGATTTTTTTTGGGGGAAAAAGTACTTTTTTTTAATAAATGTAATTTAGGTTACGAAAGAAGAAGAATAAACACGAATTAGTTTTAAATGATATTTATTTAATAAAAAAATGCTAAAAAATTAAAAAAAAAAAAAAAATAAAATAGAAGAAACACATTTATAAATTTATCGATTTCGAGGTTCCCTACTTCAACAAAAAAAAAAACACAGAAAATTCAAATTTAATGGTAAATGTTTATTATCATTCGAAAGAACATGCTTTGGCATTTACGTACTTTTTAAATATTAACTCTTTCAAATGTTGGTCGCTGCTTAGTCTCGGTTGGTCCATCCGTTGAGTTCAATTTTCGATGACTCGTTCGAACATTTCGACTGGTAACTGGCGAATGACACGCGTGATGTTTAGCTCCAAGGTCTGAATTGAAGCGGGATTGTCCACATGTGCTTTAGACTAAACATTTCCCCAAAAGAAAAAGTCTAACTGTGTGACATCCCACGATCTCGGTGGCCAATCGACCGACCCAGAACGCGAAATTAACTGCACACCGAGGTGTTCTCTCAATAAATCCCTTAATTGATGCGATGTGGAAAGTGGCGCCGTCTTGTTGAAACCAAATGTCGCCGAGATCACGATTAATTATTGCCATCCAAAAGTTGGTTATCATGGCACGATGGTCGTCATTGACGGTTACGTTCTCAGCGGCATCATTTTTGAAGATATATACACTGATGAATCTACCGGCTTACTAACCACACCAAACCGTTGTTTTTGTTTTTTTAATGAAATGGCAGCTTTTGAAACTCTTCAGGTTGCTTTTTGCGCCAAATGCAGCAACTTTGCTTGTTTGCATACCCATTGAGCCAGAAATGGGGCTCAGCGCTAAACAAAATTTGGCTTGAAAACGTCGGATTTCCTTGAAACTTTTCAGGTGCCTATAGAGCGAAGCGGTGTTGCTTAAGAAGATCGAGCGGCTTCAGTACTTGCACAAGCTGAATTTTGTATGTTCTCATTTTAAGAACTCGACCTAAAAGTTGCTGGGAACGACGCAGAATCGACTCTCCACGGACGGTCTTTGTGTACACTCTCAGCTACGGCTGCTGTTATATTTTCTTCACTGCGTGCTGGACGTGGTCTATTCGGTCGAATATTATCCAATAATGAATGTTGGGTCTCAAGATGGGTGATGGCGTTGCGAATTGTACGCTCAGTAGACCGGTTATGTTTCTAATTTCTTTCATTCTTTACAGAACGTGAATTTTCGTAATAAAGTTGAACGATTTGTAAACATTGTTCAGGCAAACAAATAATTTCATTGAAAAATTTAAACATTAATACTTGATTAATTTTTGTTCAACCAAAGCGGATTTGGAATTCTTTTTAACAGATTTGCAATTCTTTCTAACACAATAACAAACAAAAAAAAAACAAATTCCTTAACTTTATAATTAAAATCCACAATATTTACATTACTTGCGAAGTAATCAAACAAGAAAATATTTCCTCGCTGTTAAAAATACTGAGAGTCTCTACATTGCTTAGGGAAAACACGCCAAGATAACGCAGTTGTGCAAGAAGAACAGCAACAACAACTAGTTAAAGTAATAGCAACAACAGCAAAAATGATACGTACAACAACAGCAAAAATAATATGAACAACAACACCAAAAATATAACAAACAAAAACAACAACAATAAGCAAAATCACCAAATGATAGCAAACAATGTCTGTGTGTAATGAGATTAAGTGGAGCAAAAATTTCAATAGTAAAAAATAACAGCAACAACAACAGAGGCGGTGTAGTGAAACAAGAAATTTTAATTTATTTGGCATATATTCCATACAAGCAAATGTTATATATGTATATGTATATGCAAAAACGAAAACGTTTGCTTTTTGCAAGCAGCCGAAAGTAACAACAACAAATCTCGATATACAAATAACTATATAATAATATACCTATACATATATATATAGTATATTCACATAATAATATATACATACGTACATATGCATGTTTGTATGTTCGTGATAAAATTGGGAAAAAAAGTGTAACAACTTCAAAGACGATAGCGATATGAGCGAGAGTAGCGCAGCGTAATAAAACAAGCAATTTAAAGTAACAACAACAAACCAAACAATTACGTCTACTAAATGACTGTTATGTGCAGTGGCGTGCGGGCAGAGGAAACAATTTTTAGAGTCGGGAAATCAAAGAAAATGTAATAGAAGAAGTATATGTAAGGGACAGAAAGCAGTTTTCTGTTATAATAATCGAGATTTCAATCAACAATTGTTTTGGGAAAATTTTTAAAGTAGAAATTTTTTCCTTTGAAGGTGAAAGCTTCTCCTTCAGACAAGTTTTTTATGTAACCTCAAAAAGGCAACCTGCAATGAGGTCGAAAAACTGTTAAACACGATCATGTACTGATAAAAAACTGTTATACTACTATAAAAAGTGTTATACTGTTCTAAAAACTGTTATACTGCTTTATATTTTGTTACAAAAGCTATAAATAATGCTTTGGTATGTATTAAAAATTAACAATGATAAAAAATATCCGGCAGTATCCATTATTTCGAAACCAATATTAGAGTATTAAAATTATGAAAACATTATGAAAAAACTTACTTTAAATGTTTTTAATGCTCCCAAATTACTTTTGAGCACAAATATCTACCACAATAGAAAAAATATAAGTTTAGGGCACTAGAAAACACTGTTATAAACTGTTATACTTTAATAAAAGCTGTCATAGTGTTGTTTCCTTTATTTTAGAAAACTCTATAATAACGCTAGTGCTATTGAAAGGAGCTTATTTGTGTTCATTTATTATAAAACTGTTATATTGGTAGAAAAACTAAGCAATTTTTACATTAAAGACTTCTTTGAAAGTTTACGCAACATTAAAAATTATTTCGCAGCTTTCATAGCTCATTTTCTAACAAAACAAAATTTCCGGTACTAATCAAGGCTTTTTTCTAAACTGTTATACTCTCAGGAAAACTGTTATACCGCGTTTTTTTGTGTTCAAACAACCATATGAGCGATTATATAAAAATGATTTTATGTTACATAAAACAAATTAAATTATGCATTTCATAACTGTTATAAAACCAACATATGTATAACGTAATCAATTTGGTTAAAATGCTTTAAATTTGCATAAAATTTATTTTTATGTGATGTATAATTAACAAGCATTTTAAAATAAAATCTCATAACTGTTATATAAACTGTTATACCAGCTACCAGAAATTTTTGTTATATTGCATTTAATTTACAACAATTTATTTTATGTTTTGTATAATTAACAAGCATGTTAAAATAAAATTTCATAACTGTTATACAAACTGTTATACCAGATACCAGGAACTTTTGTTCAAATGTATTTTATTTACAACAAAATGCATTTATAAACAGTTTTTTTAAATTAAAAATGTATACCCCTCCAAGCACCGCCACCACTGCCTTGGCCAAATACTTGTGGTCGCTAAACATTCAGCTTTTCGTCATCGAACGCGGAAATTTTATCAAGATTCAGAAACCGCGTGGCTGACTATATACGCGCATTACACTTTTGATATGTATTTAAGGTTGTATGCCAATTACTATTTTTATTGCTAATACAGTTTACTATAATATTTGCAGCTTTACATCACGCTTCGGCAACCAGACGGAGACACGCAAGCAATTGAATTAATAAAAGTGCAGCTAATTGAAGTGCAAAATAGTAGCGGCGACAAGTGAATAAGTGAGTAATAAATAAGTGGCAGATAAGCAAACAAAAATATTAAAAAATCCCACCAAAGAATGTTATAATTAAAAGTAAAAGTGGTGGAAAACCTGGAAATATTGAAAATCGCATGAAAGTGTTTACCGTGGAAATTAGCTAAAGTTGACAAATATTTTGCAAGATTTAAAAATTTGCATTATAAAAAATACTAAAAATTAAAAATAATTAATTGTAATTAAATAAAATTAATAAAAATTAAAAATAATTAATAATAATTTAAATTATACTCCAAAATTAATTTTACTTAAAGTCGACTGCGTACTTTGCACGTGTGCGTTGGTAACGCCGGTTCATAGTCTCTCATTGTTGTTGTTTGGTTGGTAATTTGCAGCGCCTACGGCTGAACCGACAGCTGATGATGACAACCACAGTAACAACAACCAATTTAATATAATTGTAATAAAAAATAATGAAGAAGACGCAGAATTAACAGCACAAGGTGGTAATAAAGTAGTGTAAAGTGGAGTCTAAGGTTAATGATACAAATAAAACGTGCAGCAAACCTCGAAACAAGTGTGGTGAAGTGAACAAAATTAAATAGAAAACGACAAGAAGAAGCAGCAACTGACGCATTTCGGCGTAGATAAAAAGGTGAGTAAGTCAATTATAAAAACTGTTTAATAAAAGCATGAATTTATAAGAAGCTAATACACTTACATAGTTCGTTAGGAGCACGCTTTATAGGTTTTTGGTGCAGATATTTGCTCGTTTTGTACTCGCTCGTTTATAAAAATTTACTTTTAAAACTGAGCGCATGCATTCGTAAAAATTGGTGGCAAATAGTGTGATAATTTCAATACGCTATGATTCTCAAAAATATTAATGTTCTTAAAGCTATCAACTCAGTGATGAGTTAGCGCATGACAAAAGTGTTATAAAAACTGTTATACAGTCATTAAACACAGTATTGTACATTTTAAAAAGTTTATATGAAACCCATAGATTTTAGAACAGCTTTCGATAAATTTTTGAAACTGTTATACTGCTAAATTAACTGTTATACTAATACCAAAAACGTTACATTAACTTAAAAATAGAAAAAAGAACAATTTTTGGTCAAACGTGCTAACGAATTAAAAATTTAGGTAACAAAAGTGTTCTAAAACTGTCATGCAAGCAATAATGTGGCAAGTTTTGCATTTTAAACAAAATATTTTCGTAAAAGTAATGCAGAGATCATTCTTTAACGTTTTAAAAAACTGTTATACTGTTATACAAAGAGTTATATTAATATAAAAACTATTATACTGTTATAAAATGGTTATACTTGTATCAAATATTGTCACAAATGAACTGAATCTAACGGTGGATTTAATGAAGGATTAGGAGAAAATTTGATAAGTAATGCAGAATTCCTAAGGCAAAAAATTATACCAAAAAGGTTGAGCACTATATTGACCCAATTAATAAAGTTGGTCTGCAAGCCTAGGCTTATAAATTTCCATAAATATGGAGATTTAATTATTTGAAAATTTTTAGAAAGAAAACGTACAGTCATTGAGGTGTAGTTATGGGAGAGTTCACTAATTTGTGAAGTAGAAAACGAAATATTTTTCTTTTGGTGGGTCTCAAAAAACTACTGAAGAGTGCTACTAAAAATGAGCAAGAAAACGATTGATACTTAGTAAGCAGAATTTAAATCTATAGTCAAAATCGAACATTGTAAACTTTGTGCTTTTTATTAGAGCATTTGAGCTTTTACATGAATTTTTTACACCAGCAAACTTTGTAAGATATTTTAGAGACTTTTGTGAACTTTCATGCGTGCTGGCTCAATTTAGAAACCTTTTTTTGAAAGCTTTTCACCTTTTTCACACTATAATGCTCTTTGTGAGCGTTTATTAGAAAATGCTGAGAATTCAGCTTTCACTGAAATGTTTTCTCACTATTAAAGCTTCTTAGAGTTTTTTACAGAGCTTCTGAGCTTTCACTTTAACTTCTTTTTAATCACTTTTGCATTATAACTTTTGCTAGCGACTCCTGTGATTTTTTTTCAAATATTTATTTATAAATTTATTTTTGAAAGCTTTACAGCTTTTTCACAATATAAGCTTCTCTGTGAGTGTTAGTTAGAAATTGCTGCACTTTTTATGAAATCTTTGAGCTTTCATTAAAATGTTTTCTCACTAATAAAGCTTCAAAGAGCTTTTTACAGAGCTTTTGAGCTTTCACTTCAGCTGCTTTTAAATCTCTTTTACATTCATAGGTTTTGCTATCGGCTCCGGAGTATTTTCTTTTGGAAAGATTTATTTTTAAATTTAATTTACGGATTTCTAGATCTACAATTAGGAACAGCTTTCATGGTGGGTAAACCACGGACCTACTTCTTGTAAGAATATGTGGCGTCTTTTTTGAAATGCCATATACATAGAAACAAACACGAAATGATTGCGTTAATGACATTCTTGACACTATACGGAAAAGTTTTGTGATTTTGAATTTTCAGTGAAATTTTTTGAGGATAAGAATGTTAAGCATGATCTTATCTCAGGTACAGTAAAGTTGATTTTTTGTGAAGTGTAGCGTAGCTTTCTCATTTGACCTGTATATATTGTCTTTTCTGTAACTTACAACTTTTGAAATTTGCTAAGGCGCCTAAAAATACACTAATGCAACTGTCAGTAGCTGTTGTTGTGGAGCTTCGTTGTTGAAAAAATCTTCAATTTCAATTTGAACAAAGCCATGTTTACACAAACTTAGTTTATTGTTTATTTACACGCTACTTTTATGCAAACAATGTCTATGAAAATGCTAACAAAACAAATAAGACAAATAAACTAATAAAACGAATGGTCAGAGGATCGTGGATCGGGGCGTAGAAGTCTAAAACAACTAAACTGTCAACTAAAACCAGCTAAAAAAAAGGAAAAACGCCTCAAGCTAACTGACGGAATGTTGAAACAAAACATACTGACACACACACATCTGTACAAAGCTGCTTTAAGTGGCTGCATGAGTGTGGTGTTCGCGTGAGTCAGTAAATTGGTGAATGAGTGCCTACGAAATGTCTTCGGCCACAGGCAATATGAGCGCAACTGTCAGCAATGCTTTGCCGCTTTGATGGCTGCGCTGACATTTGTTGAATAGTGACGTTTGCCAGCAAATTGTTTTGCATTTGCTGGTTATTTATTAACGGCGTTTTTGGGGTTTATTATTTATATTTTTTTGCGTTTTACACTTATTTGAATTTTTTCTTTCATTTTGAAACTTTTTTTTATTTTATTAATATTTTTTTTTTTATTATATTTTTTCTTTTTTTATTTTATTTTTTTTTTATTTTTTGTTTTTTGAATATCCTCTTATTTTGTTTCACAAGTTTTATGTTGACTTTGTGCTTCTTGTTGTTAAACGCCACGTTGACGGACGTTCGCGTAAATGAGTCTGACAGCAGATGGCCAAGTGAAATGACATTAAATGAAATGCTACATCCATGCCAACATATAGCAAAGCAAACGGTCAATGTGCAAAATATTTAGTACAGAGAAATAAAGAAAAATAATTGAGTGGAATATTTGAGGAATTCCAAGAAATGTACACGTTAGACACATTACATGAATATTGCTACAAAAAAAATATAAAAGTAAAAAAAAAATAATAAAGAAAATGGATTAATTGAAATAAAAATAATAGAAAAATTTAAATTAATAAAATTAAAAATAAAAATAAAAATAGGTATAAATAAAAAAAACAAAATTATAAAAAAATGAAATAAATATAAAAAATATAAAATAAAATATAAACAATATAAAAGATATAAAAATAGCTTCAAATTATATAAAAATATGCGCTAACAATTACAAAAATAAAAATAAAGAAAAAAACAAATTCAAAAATTAAAAAATACATTAAATGAAAATAAATATTAATGCCCATAAATATTGAATAAAAAAAAATAAAATTATAATAAATAATACAAAAATAAAAATAAAAAACAATGTTTAACACGTATTTATAAAAACAAATTATAAAGTAAAAAAATACATTAAACGAAAATAAATAATAATAAATATTAATGCGCATAAATATTAAATAAAAAAAATAAAAATAGAAATTATAACAAATAATAATAAAAAACATTAAAATACCTTAATACTTAATATAAATAAATAATAAAAATATTATAACAAAAAATACTAAAAATTTTAAAAATATTAAAAAACAAACTAACTAAATTTAATTAAAATAAGAAAGACATAATAAACAAAAATTTTAACAATTTTTTTTTCAAAGAGAACTAAAAAAAATTAAATGCTATATATACATACATGAATAGAAATATAGTAGAAATTGGTAAACAAAACTAAATAAAAAAATATAAAACAAAAAAATAATAAAAAAAAAAAATAATAATTAAAAAATGATAATGAAAAAGCTATACACGAATTAAAAAATTGCTTACTTAAAAAATATTTTGAAACAATTTTACAAGCAAATAAAATAAAAACTAAAATTAATTAAAATAAGAAAAATTGAAAACTACAAATTTGACCAAAATTTTTTTGACGAGAATTAAAAACATTATATATATAAAAGTAAAATAAATCAAAAATAAAACAACAAAAAAAAACAACAAAAAAAACGTAATACAAAAACGATAAATAAAAAAAAAATTAAAAAGGGAAAAAATAAAATAAGGATTGGAAAAAACCTACGCAATTTAAATACATTAAATAAAAAAATATTGCACAAAATACAAAATTTTTGAAAATTAAAAAAAAACTAATAAGAATTAAAAAAAATTAATAAAAGAGGATATTAAAAATTAAAAAAACAAAACGTGAAATGAAAAAATAAAAATAAGATTAGTAAAAATTGCAAAAATCTATAAAAAGCCAAATAAAATAAAGAAAAAAATAAACAAAAAATATTTCTTAAATTTCAAAATTAACACAAATTAAAAAGAAATAGAAGATAGAAATAAGAATTAAAAAAATTTATGATAAAAAGGTATTAAAAATTCAAAAAAAAAAACGTGAAACTAAAAAGAAAATTAAAATTTAATAAAATAATTATAAAAATAAAAATATAAAAAAATTTAATGAAAAATAACGCAAAGAAATATTAATAAAAACATTTAATAAAATATAAAGAAAAAAATTGGTTTATCAAAAATTCAAAAAAAAATAAATAATAAAAGGAAATATTTTTTAAATAAATAAAAATTAAATAAACTTTGGCAAAAAAATAATTTTTCAACGGGATTAATGCCACAAAAATGGAGTTGGTTAACAAAAAAACCTTTTCACGCTCTGTGCTTTAAGCTTCTTAAGCAAAATACAGCTAGGCACTCAATGAATTTAATATCGTCCACCTGTGTTTGCCTATAAAAGCAGTTATTATTATTTTTAATTTTTGCATAATTATAAATTTTTATTCAATTCCAACGAAAAGTTTTTTGGCATACCAACAAGAATAAAATTAAACAGAATAATTATAAAAATACACTTCAATTTCAACTTTGAAATACATATGTAGGCGTACATTAGCTTTCAAAATTCAAAATAATCGTTTTTCAGGCTACTTAGCACTTCACATTAAATTATTTTAATTTTATTTTTCGCTTTTGTCAGCCACTTAACTATTTCGTAAATACTTGAAAGGTAAAATGGTTGTTTTGTTTTGCTTTGCGGTAATTTTGAATTCTTTAGAAAATTGTTTACAAATATACATAAGTAAATGAATATAAGCTTAGAGGACAGTAGTGTTGCGCTATAGAATATATAGGACTTTTAAGAGCTTCGGAGCTTTTAGAAATTGGTTTCAGATTCATTGAGCTTTCGTTGAGATTTTCCGAATGCTTTTTTCTATCACAAATGCGTGCTATTTATGAAAGTTCTAAAGCTCTTGGGAATACTTGAAAGTTTAAAAGCTCACTGGAAATCATAAAAAACAAATTTTCAACAGTAAACAGATAAGTGGTAATGAGTTTTAGAAAGGTACTGAATTATCTTTTATACACTTTTATTTCAATACAGAATGGTAATTTAAGCTCATTAAAAATAATAAAAGCTTTGCCATTAGAAAAAAGAAAATCTACGAATTTTGAAAAGTTCACAACGGGAAAGATTGTCTATTAGGTGCCAGTTTTTCTTTTATATACTTTTATTTAAAAGTGTGATTTTTATCAAAGATTGAACGCTTTTTGAAAGCACAAAAGCTCTAAAGCTCCTGTAAAGGAATGAGAGTTATTAAAAATTTATAATTTTCAGTGAAATTTAATATTTTTTATTAATTTAGTGGAAAAATATGAAGAATGTTTGTTTCTAGATTTTTTCGAATTTACACTAAATCCATTATTATGAAGCAAATGATTATTTATTACACTTAAAATTCCAAAATTCGGTGCAAAATTATTCAACTACCATTAATTTCTCCCAAATACAGAAATTTTAATCATAACTATTCAACACAGCTACAACGAAAGTGGTAAATATACGACAGGGTATCAATTTAATCCAAAAACAATGTGGTTATTGCAATTTATTGTTCCGTTTTACTTGTTGTAATAGTTTTTGCTTCAAGAAAACAACGTCCCGAATATTCATCAACTCAATGCCCATGACATAATACCACACACAATAATTCATTTTACATATAGCGATATATTCGATAGGCGGATCCTATGGGGAAACAAATACAAAAGCACATGATAACGTGGACCACAAGGCGGCAAAATGAAAACAAATAGTAAAACAACAATATTTCGATAAAAACTTTTACTATTCAACCTTCACCAGCAAGCTATTGGTTATTTAAGGCACAAGGCAAATTTATTGCCTCCCCCATAAAGTGAAAAATATGGATTTCGGAACGGCAGTGATTACTAGTTACAGTTACTACGATTGGGCTGGGAAGGCGCTGTGGCAACTGTTGCCACTAGCCATAAAAGGCGTTGTTGCAAATAATGATTAAATGGCATAAACTTAAATTTATGGCGGCGACTCAGACAAAAAAAATTAAACGAAATAAAAAAGTATTGCTAATAGCAAAAACAAACATGACAACAAAAAAAAAATTGAAAATAAATGTGTGACTTGCGGGCGAAACCTGACAAAGGCACTCAAACTGTCAAAGTCAGGCGGGAAAAAAACCCAAAAAAAAAAAACGGAAAAAAGGAAAAAAACGTTGAAAAACGCATGAGGGAATACTAAAGTGTTGGGGGTGTAAAACGCACAGCTGGTATGTGATGTGGAAAGTTTGCTTGTTTTTGTCAGCCAACAGCGACACTGTCAATAAAAGCTGTTGGCTACCGTTATTTGGTGAAATTGATGCGCATTTTATGATAATTTACGTATTTTTTGCGAGAATATGGAGAATTGATAAGCGTTTGTGAGAATAAGGAAAGTATGTATTTAAAAATGTCAAAAAAGGATAAATAAAGAGCTTTCATGAAAGCTTTCATTTACATTTTTTATATGTATATTTGAAAATTTTACTTGCAATTTTAAACAAGTAATGATGATTAAATTAGCTTACTGTATTGAAAAAGCTCTTGAAAACAGTAAAACTTAGAAGCTTTTGAACTTAAATTTGAAATGAGAAACTTAGTTGATGTTTTATTGTAAAAGACAATTTTAAAATTATTACAGCATTAAAGTGAAATATTTTATAAATACTGTTATAAAAAGCGTAAAAGCTTAATGTCTTACTAGCTTGAAAGCATTTACTTGAAATCTAAATAAAAAACTAACTGAAAGGTAAATATTGAACTGAGGTTTAAGGATATGAAAGCTTTGAACTGAATGGAACTGGTTATTTGTGAAAGCTTTTAAAACTTGTAAAGTGACTTACCTTGAGAAATTTTGTTAAAATTTGAAAAGCTCTAACTCGAAAGCTTTCACAATTTTCTACAATTTTCAGAAGTCGTTAAAAAGTTTTTGCGATGCGAGAAATTTTTAAAAGCTTGAAAGCTCTTAAATAAATTTATTCTAAAATATTTGCTGAAGTTAGTCTGAAATTTGAAATTTTTTATTGGACTACTGAAAAGTTTTTTTAAATACTGCCGTATTTTTTATCGCTCACCGAAAGTAACAAAGCTTTTATACAATTAGAAAATCCATAAACATTAAAGACTGAAAGCTCTAAGATAACTTTTGCTAAATCTGCACATATGCTAGAGTAAACCGAACATTTAGGATTTTGGAACATTTTACACAAAAGCTTTATAAACGTTGCCAAAATTTTTTGGAGTTAGTGAAAGTAACGAAGCCTTAATACAATTAAAAATCCAAAAAGCTCGAAAGCTCTACAAATTCTATTAAAAGTTAGTTAAAATAATGAATGCTTTAAACAGGGAGAGCTTTAATGAATATTAAAATAATTCGAACATTACTCAGAAAAATTAAAAAAGAATTTAAAAGCACTATTTGCTAAAATAATGGATGCTCTAAACAACTAGAGTTTTAATGAATATTAGAAGTTTTTGAACATTGCTGAGAAAATTTAAAAAAACTTAAAATCTCTAAAGATTTTTTTGTTGCTATTAATGTCATTTACTAAAATTGTGAATGTTTTAAATAGCGAGAGCTTTAAATAATATATGAAGATTTCGAACAGTACTCAGATTCATTAAAAAATTGTAAAAGCTCTGTGGATTTTTTGATGCTATAAACGTCATTTACTAAAATTGTGAATGCTTTAAATAGCGAAAGCTTTAAATAATATTAAAAGTTTTCAAACATTACTCAGAATAATTAAAAAATTTTAAAAGCTCTGAGAATTTCTTTGTTGCTATTAACGTCATTTACTAAAATTGTGAATGCTTTAAACAGCGAGAGCTTTAAATAATATTAGAAGATTTCGAACAGTACTCAGAATCATTAAAAAACTTTAAAAGCTCTGTGGATTTTTTGATGTCATAAATGTCATTTGCTAAAACAATAAATGCTTGAAACAGCGAGAGCTTTAAGATTAGAAGATTTCGAACAGTACTCAGAATCATCAAAAAATTTTAAAAGCTCTAAGGATATTTTTGTGGCGATTTAAGTAATGAAAAAGAGAAGTTATTTTCAAAGGCTAAAAGCTCGAGAAAAAACAAAAATAATAATTAAACTATCAACGTAGTTTCAATGTTTAAGTAAACAAAAGCTTTAACTAAATTTGGTTAAAAGTTTATTATTAGAAAGTTCCAAAGTAAAAAAGTTAAGCTTATACAAATTTTTAACATAAAAAGTAGTCTATTAAAAGTTCCGAAGTTTTTTTTTATTTTAAGTTCACATTTATACTTTTTTGCGAGCTTTCACTCATCAAGTAATATTAATAGTAGTTAATTAAACATTATTTTATTCTACAATGATCTTTTACGGCAAATTTCTAAGACAATATTTCATTATATATTACTTTGAAATTTATGCTAAAGCTTTCTCTATTAATCGTAAGGAAAAAGCTCTCCACCGTACTCATTTTTAGTGTGCTATAAATTACTCGACATTTAGGGTTATTTATTACATTGACCCCCATTGAAATTTCGGCGTGTAATTAACTCAACGCCTGCTTAATATTTACAGCTTAATTCGCCACAAAAACACATTTATGAGCGTATAAAGCCCACTTTTCAGATCTAACTCAATTCAGTCAAGCATTGGTGAAACGTCTGACACCTTTTTTCCTTCAACCACATATATGCCATACAAAACTATTTCTCAAATGCTTAAATTTAAATCCATTAACGTCATGATTTATCGCAACGCTTAAGCTGAAGAGAGCAGAGCGGCTCTATAAAAGGGATGTTACCGTTGGAGAGACGTGTTAATAAGTATAAACGCTTAACATTATCTGCAAAAGGCAATTGTGTTGCTGAGACACAAACACACATACACATTGTAATAGCAGTTCGATAATATACAGGCATACATATAAACTAACTGCAAAGGAGTGTCCTTTTTCAGTGGAACCCATGTGTGTTGAAACGTATGCGTAATTACTATACGCACATTTCTGTGCGCCATTTAGCAAATTAGTTTTATTGTCACATAAACTGAGATGGCAATTCGTTGGAAAATCATTTTTAAACTACACTTTGTCCTTATAACCCAATACAGATATACAGTTAAGTTCATATGTGTGTATATAGGCGGGTATCTGGACTTTGACGAAGGTATAAAGGCTGTTCTGTTTCATGCTAGAATAATGGTGTAATGAAGTGTTGCGCAAGGTCAAAGCCGGCATTATTATTGAGAGGAAAATTTTTAGAGCGGATCAGGCGTCTTTAGTTTTACTCAGGATATACGCTTTAATTCGTATTACAGTTTATTTAAAAGAGTTTTCTTATAATATGTTCTAATGATATTAAAAATACAGATTCAACTATATTTTCTGGTAGGGATTCCCAGATTCGGTTATCTTTTATAGTAGGGATGAGATTTATTTTATATATTTATATGCGACCGTTTCGAAGGCAAGTCCAGCCTAAAGGAAGAGGAGTTAAAACGGCTGGGTCAAAAAGGAGATGAAAAATGGCCGGGAACTGATACAATGCCTCGGATCCATTGTATGCTAATCGCATTGAGGGCATTTCGCTGGAAAGAGGCAGCGTTCGACGAATTGCGAACCGCGATATTGGCTAGTTCACTAGCTAGTTCCGCAGATGTTTATTTTCGCTCCCTTTTCCGAATTTCATTTCAAACTAAAATCAGTGATTTTGTTCCAAATAAATGCTTGGGACATTTCAGTGAATATGTTGAAACTTAAAGTATAAATATTAACCACTTCCCTAAATAGTTACAAACTAATATATTTGTGAATAATTCAGCATATTTGTTTGCCTTTTACACGTTTTTACAAGAATTCAGTGATATCAGTGCCTTAGTTGCAGATTAGTTATATTTGGACCACTTCACTAACTAGTTACAAAGTTACCTATCACAACAAAAGTGATTTTTTTTGCCTTTTACACGTTTTTACAACAATTCAGCAAAATTAGTGCACTAACGCAAGACTAGTTGTTTTTGGTCTACTTCACTAACTAGTTACAAACAAAATTTTTTGGGACAATCAAGTGAATTTTTTGTGTTCTACACACTTTAATAACAATTCGATTAACTAGTTGCACATCAGTTGTTTTTGGACCAGTCCCTACTAGTTACAAAATATGCTATTTTTATGTGCTTATTGAATTTTTTGCCAACCGTACAGTTAAAATCAGTGGACTACTTACAAAGTAGTCATTTTTAGTATACTTGGACGTACATACTCACAAGTAAATAATAAAATTTCAATGCGTTTGCACTTTGCTCTGTTGTCGCAATTCCATTGCAATAATTAATTAATTTTAGCTGCCTATTTAAGGCACTTTTATATATAGGTACATATATGCATATATGCGTTATATTAATTATGCAAATATATATATGGATGTTACAAACAGCAATATATTTAACAGCAAATTAGTGTGTGGTGGTGTGTGTGCGTGTTTACACAAGCACATAGCTCATTACCTTAGATAAAGTGCTATTGAAGGCGTCATAAAAGCGACGCTAGACAATTAAGACAAGTTGGGAGGTAAGGGCGGTTAGCGTATATGACGCCAGCGACGCATTTTGTTTTTGTTTTAAAGCAGCAAGTCGCGTGAGTGTGCATATGTGCATATATGTAAATATATGTGCGACTACTATGGCGGGTAACAAAAATGAATATCGAATTACTTATTATTTGTCAGCAGCTAACGAACGAACGACTACAGCGACAACAACAACAAAGGCATTTGTATTTTTTATGCACTTGCTTACTCACTGTTTCTTCACAGCTTGCTGACGCTACCGCCGCGCTAAAGGTGTATGCAAACAAGCAGCTATTGAGTTCTACAGCTGGCTTATCATTAGTAGTTTTATTTATTGTTATTGTTGTTTTCACTATTGTTTTCATTGAGTAATTCTAAGCATTTAGCTTTTTCTGATATTATTTCTCCGGTCATTTTTCATTATTTACGCTGCCGCTCTCCAGTGTACATTAGTTAAACGCCACATAAATGGCAGCCAAATGGCCCGAGTGGGCAACGCCAATGCTCGGCTTGAATTTCAAAGTGAGTTAAGCACAAGCAATTGATTGAAGAAAATAGCAAAGTGACTTGTCGACAAATTGAATGTCGGTAGGAGCTATTCAAGTGCAATAACACTTCCGCTTTCAATGCGTCACCAGAGAGTGATGCGCTAAGGCAGCTGGAAAATTTTTATGCACCTTCATACAAACATACATATGTACATGTGCATAGTATATCAATATTTATTTAGAAATAGAGTATCTTGTGAGTCTTTCGTTTGTGTGAAATTAGGTGTGTTCTATGGAAAATAATTTGATAGAACTTTGTTAATTAATTTCTGAATGTCAGTAATGTTTTAGAAGTTTCAATACTTCCCTTAGCGCCCATATACCTAATACAACTTACAGGTGACTTTATACCGCAACTACTACGAGCAAAAACTAGTAAGACTTTATTCATAATTTTAAAATTCTTAATTTATTCTTCAAAATCTGTGTCGTCCCCCTCAAGTAGTGCCGCTTGGCCACAAAACACTTGTGCCAACGTTTTTCCCAATCCTAGAAACATAAATATCTTCAATTGACACAAAACAGTTTCCACGGAGCGGTCGTGTGGGTTTGCTGAATAGACAGAAGCCACACGAAGCTAAATCAGGCGAGTGCAGTGATTGAGGCACGATATTGGTTGAAAATATGGCAAAAAACTGACGAAGAATCAATGCAGTATGCGACGGTGCATTATCATGGTGCAAAAGCCAAGAGTTGTCGAGCCATAATTCTGGCATCTTTCCACGAATAGTTTCACGCAAACTATGCATAACACTCAATATTAATCCTTGTCGACAGTTTGACCGCTCGAAAGGAATTCGAAGTGCACGACAACTCGATAATCGAAGCAAATTGTCAACATAAACTTAATTTTTGACCTGCTTTGATGTGGTTTTTTCGGCTTCGGCTCACCTTTGCCACGCTAACCGGCCAATTGATTGTTTGTTTCCGGGTCGTAAGCATAGATTCAAGACTCATCGCCAGTAATAAACCATTTCATGACATGCTGCTAGTCGGAAAGCATTGTTTCATAGCCTTTAACGCAACACTGTTTGACAAAAAAATGTAATGATTTTGGCACCAATCGCGCTTTTACTTTCCTTAGGCCCAAATGATCTTTCAAAATGGTTTTATTTCAACGCGGCTAGTAAGATTTTTGACTGTTAATCGTATATTCTTAAGTAACAAATCCTTTCTTTTATTGACGTGTTGATTATCAGTTGATGTTGATGGCAGTTGACGTGGTTCATCGTCAACGCGTTTTCGACCTTCTTTGAATAATTCTTAAAAATCAGAGACACTTTAACTCGAAGTTATCCATAACTCGAAGCCTGCCAAACTTCCTTACTTGTTTTTTTAATATTTTAGATATAAAAACGATAAATTTTCATTAAATTTTTTTATTATAACAGAATAGTGTAAGAAATATTTCCTTAATTTTTTCAATACCTCTGAATTGAAATAAAGCTTTTTAATGCATACTTTTTGGCGCTTTGAGAAATCTAAATAAGTTTTGTATTATTAAGAACTGAGCTGCAATAGAAGAGAATAGTATAAGAAGTGCTTCTTTCTTTTTTTCAATACTTTAGAATCGAAATGAAGCTTTATTTTTTATTGCATACTTTTTGGCACTTGGAACATTTTAAATACATTTTGTATTATTAAGAAATGATATCCAAATAATATCTTTTATACGCAAAATTTTTCAAAAATCGTTTAAAATTACAAATAATTGCATATTTTTAGGTGCTATAAAATGATAAAACGGTTTTAAACTAAGAAAAATTTCTAAAATTTGTGCAATGAATTTGTTTTGTATATTGTTTACGATAGATATTTAAAAAATGTTGTTTTCCTAATTTTTGGCATCGTTTTAGGCGTAAATATACAGCACCTACGCAACTTACATCCACATACTATGTATCTTGTGTAATATTCCTTAAAACTTAATTCTAACAAAAACAAATTGAAATAAAGTTTTATATAAATGGTGTCTTTGAATATTTTTAGCATTGTTTTAGGCAGATATATACAGCGCCTCCACAACTTTTAACGCCATGCCTGATATAACATCGCTTAAAAATTAATTTCTACAAAACGAGTTGCGATAAAATTAGTTATAGATTGTATTTTTGAATATTTTTGCATAATTTTAGGCGCATATTTAAATATATTTTCTGTCTTTATGCTTACTTGAAAGCCTACTATGATATAAGTTACTAAGACTTATTCAATGCCCACAAAATTCATTCAAATATACCTGGATGCCACACTGCTAAATCCTTCTAATTAAATCAACGCCTGATGGTATACTAAAATATTTATTTGTCTTCATGAAACCAACAGCCAGTGTGGTATGCGGTTTAAGCCAATAATTTTTTACGCTTGCAGCAATATTTAAACAATTTCTGAGACTCGTTGGGAAAAAGCAGCTGCTCAATTGTTTTTCTGCATAAACAAACATACAAACAAAGTGTGAAAAGGGTTAGAGTTGCTGATTTCATTTCAAATCGAACGGTGACCCTACACAGCGAGTATTAGTAAGGAGGTCTACGGTTGGCTAAGTGCGAAGAAATTAGTTCATTAGGCATGAAAAGTACGGCACAACAGGATATTAGGGGCGAAATTGCGAGAAAAGTGGCATAAACAAAAGAAAAGGCGGAGTGTGAAAAGCATAAATAAAAGGCGCTAATGGCAACAAAGAAGTGCGGTTGGGTTGAGGAAAATGGAGGCAGACTGCTTTCGAAAAGGTTACAAAGGAAGGGGCGGCGAGTGCGTGATGGAGCATAGCAGAGCAACAAAAAAAGGCGCTTGTGGCATGTAAATATAATACACTACCTGTTTTATAGGCATTTACAGTTATAAATATGTTGCGTGTGTGTGCGTGTATGACTGCTGCTGGGTTCAATGGACTCTTGACAGTGCGGTCATATAGAAAATTGCCCTTTGCCAATAGCTGAAGACATGAAATATGCATGCATGTGTGTGTTTGTGCGTGCGTGTAGCAGTCTAAAGGCATTTTGCACACACACCCGCTTGACACTTTCCACCCCGCTGCATGCAGTTCCCCTACGGCTAGATTAATTGTGCGAAATTATAAACGCTCGATTGCTTCCTACACCATTTTTCTGTCGCTTTATATATTTTCCCCCAGCATTTGCGCCTAATGCTAGGCAATGATTCTACCTTTACTCGAGTTATGTTGCTGTATGTGTGCATCTATGCATTGCGGTACACATGCTCAAACTCAGCGTATTCTCTACATATCATACATTTTTGCGCTCAGCAGCCATGGTCGGGCCTTTGACTCCTGTAAGTAGGCACTTAAGTAATCGATAATGTATCTAATATTACAATAACCACATGAAAGGCCCTACATGTGCAATTGATACACCTGTATGGTTCAGTATACATATAAACATACATTAGTAAGTAGTGGAAAAGACGTTTATTGAATTTGCTATTTTCTTATTTATAATACAATTACTACAAGGCAACTAATGACATGTTGTCGCACGTAGTGAACAAGGGTATTCGGTTGGGCATTACAGCGCTGAAGCGAGTTTTATTGTTTAGAAGATAAAAGCATGCTAGCTTATATGAGTTTATCGTTGTAAGATGCTTTTAGGCGCTCTGAACAGAATTCAAAAATTTTTTTGAACATATTTTTAACGCATTTTTAACGCAACATTTGACTATTTTTATATTAATTTTTTTCACAAAAATTATTTTTATTTCGAATTGCATACTTTTAGGCTAATTTTTTATTAAATATATTATTGCATGCTTTTGAGAAGATTTTATCATGAATCTTGCGCTATTACTATAAATAACTCTTATATCATAATAAATTTATATATATTTCTCTGAACTACAATTTCTCCATCATTTTTGTTGCATACTTTTAGGATAACTCTTTAAATGCAACATTTCGTTATTATTGTAAATTAAGTCATTCTCAAATTTTTGATTTTTCGTTTGAAACATATTCGAAATCAAATAATATACTCTTTCTATTGCATACATTTAGGCTGAATGCTTGAAGTGTTGTAAGTTTACGTATTAAATGAAACCCATTATCCTTTAGATCGTCTCTACTTAATATAAACAGTCACTTAGAGAACACTGCATTTAGAAAAAAAAATTAATGCATACTTTGAGGCGCTTTGAGAAATTTAACTATTAAGAAATATTAGTATTGAAAATAATATCTGCAATAATATATGTATATTTGTTTTCCGTGATGTGCGACCATAATTCAAAAAATTTTAAATAATTGCATAACTTTAGGAGCAATGAAATTTAGTTAAACAATTTTAAGCTTAGAAGAGAGTTACGATTTTTCGAAATCTCTAATTTTGTATACTTTGTGTTGTTTAGGTAAAATTTCTTTTTATTTCAGGTAAAAATTTTATATTATTGCATATCTTTAGGAGCTACGAAGCCTAATAAGACGATTTTAAGCTTAAAAAAGATTCAATACTTTATAAAATTATTTTATTACTTATAGATTACTTTATAAAATCTAAATTTGTATACTGAGTGCTGTATAAATATTTAAAAAGTTGTATATTAAATGTTTGGCATATTTTTAGGTGCAGATCAACAGTATCTACGCACTCTTCATCAACATATCTTATATAGAAATCTTAGAAATTGTTTCTGTCAAAACAAGTTCAAAAAAAATTATTTATAATGTGTTTTTGTATATTTTTAGCATAATTTTAGGCACCTATAATTATATTTTGTACAAGAAGAATGCGTAAACTGCCAATTTGTAAAATATTAATCAAGTAATATGCTGTAAAAATAATTTTTAGCTATGAGTCAACGAATAGTTTTCAATATTTCTAGCATAATTTTAGGTTCGTATTTATATTTATTTTATTAGAAACCCACAGTACAACCTGTTTCCTGGATAAGCAAAAAAGACTGCCTTTTAAAAATTAATGCTAGCAAAGTAAGTAATCGCTATACATTTCTCTGGAGCCTAAACGTATGCTATGTTGCTAAACACATTTGGCAGGACATTAACATAATGGCGATACCTTAGAGAATTCAACGCCTGCAAGCGGCTACAATGCATGTTATGCTTATGCGATAGTGTAATAAAGAGTAAGATATGGAAGTAAGCTAGGAGTCAGGTAAGAAAATAGCAAGAAATATATAAAGACTCAAAGGAGAAAACTGAAAGCAAGACTTACAAGCGTGTATAAGTTGAGTGCTTCTACTGCAAACGGCTGGTTAGTGCATACTTAATATGCTCGTGTGGTTTTATGAAAGATATAGTTAATTGTTCACTGAGTTGCTACGAAATAGGTGTGCACGCGCCTGGAAGCAAGCACAATAAATGAATGCGTTTTTATTTCTTTTAATTTTTTGTATGCTAGAATGAGAGGGTTTCGCGTTTTTCACCGCCGGAAGCTTATTGCCTTCACTAGCTTCCTTTTAAAGACCTTTTAGGCGCCGGTTTTAAACATGCAAAACGTGAGTTTATTATTTAACGAGTCTTTCGGTCACACTATGTTGCTGTTGTTGTTACTTTTAGGCGTTATATTTCTTGAGCATACTCAAAATAGCGCCGACACTTGCTGCAAAAGCTATTCTTTATATATAGACCTCGCGTGTGAGCCTCTCTAATGTATTTATAGGCTCATTTGCCTTTGCGTGCGGTTCTTTATTGGGGATTTAAGTTGTCGCCGTAATTTAAGGTATACATTTCGGCTGAATGCATTTTAACATGCCTTAAAATTTTAAGATTGTTGTTTCCATTGTGTAAAAATATTATACAATTGTTGTGTTTCTCATTAACACTTCCATAGACTCACCCACCCACCTGTTTAGCGTGCTACCGCAAACTTCGTTTCTTTGATGCACCTAAAAGTAGCCTATAACTGCTACATATTAAAATTCATGTTAATATATATTTATACACACCTGTATATATTTTTTGTATGATTATAAGTTGTGCCTGTATATAGCGTGCTGCCGCTCTGCGTACTCTATTGCTTAGTGATATATAGCGTGTGGCATGTGGCATACTTTCAGGCATAAGTCACACTCATTTCCGCATTGATTAATGCTAATGCGATAAGACCGTGTTAGTTGGTGTGTAAGCAATTTAATTAACTGTATGTGATTTAAAATTTATTTTACACTAGAGAAATGCCCTGAAGTCAGGAGTACTTACATATATAAGGAGTTTGGAAATAATGAAATTTTGGAAAATAGGCATGAAGGTAAAACTCTGTGGAATTGCGCAACAGTGGAGTAAAGTGTGTACTCCTTAGGTTAAATAAATATTATATTTGCATTTGTGTTTAATATAAATACTGAACAAAGCCTTCTGATAGTATTGCAGCATACTTTTGGGCTTGATGTGAGTATGTCGTACAAGATATCGTATCTTACAAATGTTTCATCATTCGCTTCAATATGTTTTGAGACTACTTGATGTATTTAAAAACGAAAATTTTTTTCTTTGCATACTTTTTAGAGCAGAATGAGAGTGCTCCGTTATTTGAAGTACATCTAAAAATGTTTAGAGACACTTTTTAAATAAGAATGGCATGAAAAAAAAGTTTAGAAAAGATTTACTTAATCATTTTAATATAACACTGCATTATTTCAGTTTTTTATGTTATTTTTTTTGTAGTATAGTTTATGGAGCAAAGTATTTCTCTACCAATTTTTGAAAGAATTATGTGAAAATGACGTTTAAAATAAGCCAAATCACATTTTCATATATAATTTAGCAAAACTCTTTTCAAAAGTATTGTTTTCTATGCGGATACTAGCGCTTGAAGCAGGAAAAAAAACTATCTATATCTAAGTTTTTTGTAGCATACTTTTAGCGGCGAAGAAAAACCCTTAAATTTAAAATTATTCTTTTCATTGAAATTAAATTTCATTTGGCTTCAATTCACCTTTTTTTTAAATAAATATTTGATTGATTCCTGCCAAAAGTTTTTGCATTTTCCCAAGTAGCTGTAGCCACATTTAAGGCGCTTAAAAGTTTACTGAAGTTCTCTTTCTAGATATTTTAGATACCAATCACTAATTCTGCACTGAAATGCCAAAGCATTGCATTTACAACCACTGCTGTCCTGATTATTTGCTAAAAAGACACACAGAAAAGCCTTTTACTCGCGGCGAAAAGTAGGCTACAGCAAAACCACAGCAACCTTACACCCACAACAAAAGCATGCAGCTTACAAGCTCAGCAACAGCACTTGCGTCGAACTGTAAATGAGACGAAGAGGCGTTTATTGGGATTTTCTAAGAATTTTAATAAACTCCCATGCGTTGTGTGTGGGTGGGGGGCGTGTCTGCGAAGTTAACTCAACTAACGCCCCACAAAAAGTGACACAGTCCATGCTTTTTGCGGCTGCCTGCGTGCGACAGCAGCGCGTTTGTGCAAAATCACATCAAGTGAAAGTAAAAGGGTTAACAAGTTCAAAGTGTTGATGGGGCATTTTAGGCGCACCAAGTTACAAAAGTTACCCTTTGTTTATTTGTTTTCTTTAGACTACTTCTTGTTGAGCATAATTTTAGGCGCTGCTAGGCATACTTTCAGTTCCCTTGCCGTTTTCGTATGGTTGAGTACGCACAAAGCGTTTAGGTCACCAGGTCAAAGTTTTCGGTCGCTCTCGGAAGGGCGAAAAGTCTATATATTTCATTGCTGCTAATGCTACTAGAAGGTCATGTGGTTGTTGTGCATACTTTTGGGATATTTTAATTAAAATTTTCAATATCTAAACAAGGTAATTGTTCGCCGCTTACAAATATATAAGCGCAATGCCATTCTTTGTGATTTGTTTGAAGTAGAAATACTAATTTTTCCAAGCACAAAAGTATGCAGTACTTAAAAGTTTATAGAAAACTTTGGCAGGCTTTTGAAAAGTAGCACTTTAGGTAAAGCATAAAAAATCTTAATTCTAAGCCAAACGGAAAAATGATATGCGCCTAAAAGTATGCAATGTTTAATAAAATAACAATGTTATTTTTTGAATATTTATTTAAGTAGGCGTTGCAATTAGTTTAATTGAGTTACACTCATGCTTACGTAGGAGTTTTATATGAAATCAAATTTTGTCTTTCAAGCCCAAAAGTATGCAATATTGCGAAAAAACTGATCCAAATAGAATAACTGCCAAGAACAGAAATATCTAAAACTATACCAAAAGCAAATGCAAGTAAAAAGGATTTATTTTTCCTTGCTTAAGAAAATGCGCCTAACACTACACTATACTAATCAAATGCTGAAAAGTATGTGCAGACAACATTCATTTCTTACCAAAAGCCTATCAACTTACATAAAAACGCTTTCCTCATCGAAAAACTAAAAAAAAAGTCGCATTAAATATCAACGCGCTTAAAACTATGCTACACAATATGCTTACCAGCGTTAATTGCATGCTTAAAAGAACACAACTTGTACAAATACAAGTGTGGGGTGCACAAAAAAATAAAATAATTTAATTTTCCAGACTATTAAAGGTGTTTCACATACAAGGCTTAAGGCTGAAGGCCCTGAAAGTATGCTTCATTGTTATAATAAGCTCGACTATAATAACATTAGATATTTTTGTGTAAATGTAATGCGTAAATCTTTAATTTATTGCATTAAACTTATACCATAGCTTGCAGTTACAAGCACATTTCACTTTAGCCCATAAGTATGCAATCCACGTAATTATTTATTAACAATTTACCATGTTAATGCAATGAAGAACATATTATCCTTATTATGCATGCAAAAATGCTTAATTAAGGCTTGCAACTTTCGATAAGCTGTATACAGCCTGAAAATATGCAATAATTTCGGGCGAAATAATTTTATCATAAAATTTGCTGGCAAAAAATATTGAAATTCTGTGGCAAGCACAGAAATAAATAATATATATTCAAACTGCTGCAATTTCTCTATAGGAGTGGTGAATAATTTATGATATAAGCGCCTATAGGTATGCAATATTTTCATATTTGGCTTTTTATTTGTTGCCATTTACACTTTAATTTGCTGCTGTCAACAAAATATTTCAATTATAGTTGCTGTCATTTTACAAATTAGTTGGCTGAAAACCAATGTTTTAATGATTTTGCCGGAAAGTAGGCAAAGAACTGCGAGAAACGTATTTTTTGTTGCAAAATTCCATTTAATTGATGAACAAATTGTATTTTCGGAGCATAATGTTCACTAAAATGTATAATTATTCTAAATAATGTTCTTATGAAATTCCAAAAAATGCTATTCTCTTAATTGTGACGAATTAAAGTATGCAACAAAAGCTTAAAATACAATTTTACCAAGTGGTACTTGAGAAGGCATGTTTTAATAGTATTTTGTGATAAATTAAGTGCCTTGCGGTTGTCTGAATATATATAAGAATCATTTC
Source organism: Bactrocera tryoni (assembly GCF_016617805.1). Lineage (NCBI taxonomy): Eukaryota > Metazoa > Arthropoda > Insecta > Diptera > Tephritidae > Bactrocera > Bactrocera tryoni. The sequence continues at coordinate 71,257,770 of NC_052502.1, read as the reverse complement.
ATTTATTATTACGGCGCATAAAAGTGTGCAAAGCTTGCGTGCAACAATATTGTTTGCAAAACTGTTCGAGCACATAAATTTGGATACCAGCAATTTAAAAAAAAATAATAATTTATGCGTACATAAATTCAGTGAAGAACAAAAATTACGCTCGCCTAAATGTATGCAATAAAAATTTTAATAACATTTCAGCTACACTATCGAAGCAGCACTTTCAAAAATTTAATTAAGTTGCACATAAACTGTAAATTAGCGTTATTAAATTTGCGTTTCTTTTATGAAAATCATAAACCTAATCTAACCAACTTGTGCACTTTTTTATTTTGTCATTTCAGCGCCTCGCATGCTTCACGGAATTCAATAATTTAATTAAGGTAAGTTTGCCACTGGTATGACAATCATAAACCAAAAACAAAACGAAAAAAGCAACAACAAAATGAAAACAAAAAACTGTCATTAAAAGTAAGCATACTTTTGCGCGCGCACACACTTCACTACGTCATAAAATAAGTCATAAAATATAAGTGTATTTTATTTGCAAATGAAGCAGTGTGTCAGCAAATGACGCCAGTCATCACCAATTTCACCACAAAACCGCAAAAAAATAAGGCTAACAACAAAAAAAGAAACTGCAACAAAAAGCAGTTGAGGAAAAAATCAATTCGGCAGCACATTTTTTGTCTTATTGCTTTACTTTCTCGGGCTATTTTTGGATTAAACAAACTAACATAATTCGGTCAGTAGATTTTCTGCCTATTTGCCACAGTTTTTTCCTCCTACGCTTCAGGTTAACCACTGTTTTAGTGATTTCGATGGCTATCGCATAGTATATTTTCAGGCGCACACTAGCATTTTTTCAAGTGAAGTTGCTGCGTGTGTTTATTCAATTTGCTCTTTGTTGCCTTGGGCCACTGGCGAAAAATTACACAAACGCAGTAATATTGAACCGCAAATGAACTTAGGAGACATAGCAGCATTTTAGGCGTTTTGCAGTACAATGAACTTGAAGCCATGAAAAAATTGTCGGTAGTGCTATGGTTGGAGATTTTTATGGGCACAAAGAGAGCAAAAATATGATGATTTCCTTTTCCTATGAGAGATCTGTCCATTGTAGAAGAGGATAAAGTGCACTTGGAGAAATTTGTGATAAAATTTAGGAAATATGGGAAAGTTGCCAATTTTTTTTCTAAATATCAATTAAAAAAATTGAAGATGAAGTGCAACTGTAATATAATACATAACTAAAAAAATAGTGTTTTGAAAAAAATCAGATGGGAAATAATTTTTGTAAGGGTTGCCATCTGACTAATTTTTTTAAACTTTTATACAATTATTATTTAAGAAGCATAAAATTAAATATTTAAATTTTTTTTATAAGAGTTGCCACTTGCTTAAAATTTATTTTTAATTTGATGTTAAATTATTTAATAAATTAAATATAACCACTTGAGAGTGAAATTAAACAGTTCATAGAAATTTTTAAAATTTGTGGTTTGAAAAAACTTAGATTTGCTTTTGGTAAGAGTTGCCACCTGGCCAATATTTTTTTAAGTTTTCATACAAATATTTTTTTTTCCAAAGTTAGAAATATGTTAGAAGCGTGCAATTAAATATTTTAATTTATTTTGTAGGTGTTGCCACATGTTTAAATTTTTTTTTAATGTAATGTTAGGTTATTTAATAAATTGAATGTAACAATTTGAGAGCAAAATTAAGCAGTTTACAAAAAAATTTAGCCGAATATATCTTAAGAAGGGTTGCCACCTGTTTGAATAACATGCTAAAAATGATAACGTTTATCCAAACAAATAATGCCTATCAAATTGGAAAAAATATAAAATAAAACAAAACAAAAAACTACTATCTAACTGTAGTGGAAATACATATGTACATACATACATATGTATATATTTTATATTAAATTTATTTTTTGAAAGTTGCCAGCTGTTCAAAAAATTAAATCACAAAGGCTTTTAAATCACAAAAACAATGTATGAAATAAAGCAATACTACCATATGCTTATCAAACATCAGACACAACATTTTTTTATGTCGGTGCTGCCATCCATAAGCAATTTTTTTAATTAAAATAAATATTGCTATATTGGCAATAAATTTAAAAGGTTTAAAAGATAATACTCCAATAATATTTTTGAGAGGGGTTGCCATCTGTTTGAAAATATAAAATCACAACAAAAATTAAACCCCAAAGAATATGCACATATGAAATGAAGTTATGGTGCTATATGTGCATACGTAATGTTGTAAATATTTTTTGTGATGGAGTGCTGCCACCTCTCAAGATTTTTATATTAGGAAAATTATTTGTATATTACAACACTAGAGACAAACAAACAAGAGGCTTAAAAAAATTAGTATGTAATTTGAAAAATGTTGCCATCTGGTTGAAAATATAAAATCACAAACATAAGATCACTAAAATTTGTTTGTGTATAAAGAAATACTGGATTAAAGCAATCAATTTTAAGAGCTTTATGATAGTCTATTCAGTTTTTGTAACGAGGTGAGGTGCTGCCACCTGTTTTACATTTTTTTTAATCAAATAATATTACTTTAATTAAAAAGTAGCACCAGTTATAGTTTTCTAGACACAATTATTTCCTTTTATCCATTGAAACCCCAATTTTTTCAGTGTACTTTCTAATAACCAACAAAAATGCGGGAAAACTCCATCGAACATTTTATTTATTCCCCTTACCTTTTGGGAAAATAATACGCCATTCGATAAGCAGCAAATAAAAACAAGAAAATTGCCTGACCACACACACGCGTGTTGACCTACGTAGCAGTGCGATTCGCAGGGAAGGGAGACAAGCGAAGATAGAATAATAGGCATTGTCTAGATTCGATTGTCTTGTTTATGAGCCTAAAAAGCTTTAAGGCTTACGCACAATATGCACTCATACCCGCTTATCACGGAGAAATGACATTCACTCAGCTATTCAAAGCCTCAGTGTGGTCATCTCCGCGGCAACGCCAAATTCCCTGCGGGCAGAAAAGAAGATACCTTAATTTTTGCTATAATTTTCTTATAGTATTTTTCTGCGCCCTCTGCTTTATCTGCATGCGGACCAAGGTAGTCTCTGCCGTAGCAGAAAACAATAACAAAAACATTATAGATTACAACAAAAAAATATTACTTCAACTTCATTTGCTTGCTGCTTGCGTTCGCTGTAACACATGTAAATTTATTTTGTATGTGTGCGTGATTTTTTCCCAATCTACCTTTACTTATTGGTGGTGGCTGAAAAACCGCAGAGCAAGCGATCTCCTTTCATCTAGCCATACTCTGATTCCCTGCCCTCTCGAAATAATCTCTTTGGGGCTTTTGGGTGTTATGACCGCTGCAGGGCAAAAGCATGGACATAGCGAGTAGACGCACAAAGTGCACGGTTCAATAAGATTGTATGGACAGCATTGTTGAAAGGGAAGCTACAAGGAGCTAGGAAAATTGTCTGAATAAAGAAGATGAAGAAAAAGTAGAGAATCCCAAAAAAATAAGTGAATATGTGGAAAATATAATGGAAATTAAAGTGCAGTTAAAGTAAGTCTTTCAATACCAGCGGTAGATGAAACGAAGATTGTACACATTTACTGAATTTACTACTAAAATGTGGTATACTTTTCAAACTATATCACTAATTGTAGTATGTGGATTGCATTTGTGACCGATATGGGTGGAAAATAAATTGCCTTTAAGAGTAAATAAAACCAATTTTTAGATTATAATATGTATCACATGTGGAATGTATGTGGAACATATGTGGAATGTAATTATTCTTAGGAAAAATGTCTAAAAGCATTTTAACTACCAAAATAAAGAATACTTTTGAAATTATAACGTCATTTGTATGTGGATTGAATTTGGAATTTTTATTGGTGGCAAATAAAGCGTCTTTAACAGTAAATAAAACCACTTTTGTAGACGATAAAAAGTATAGTATATAAAATGTATGTGGACCGTATGTAGAATGTAACCATTACGAAGAATAAAAAAAAAAGAAGAATAAAATGTCTAAAATTATATTAAAGTGTGGAAAAGATAATTGAAACCAACGCACTTCAAAGAAAAAATCTAACAACACTGGCAGCACTGGAGAAAATGCTCGAAAAACGCAATTTCAAGAATTTATTACTAAATTACTATTTGTAGCTGCACTTTTTTTATAAACTTCTTTTAAAAACCTGTTCAACTGCAGTTTAACAAAATCGATTACATAACAATCCAACAAACACAATATATGGTATGTTTAAAATGTACAAATAAATAAACTCTGGCTTACAGCTGGGCGCAGGAAACAATAACTCGAATAATTTTAGTAATTTTAACTGCCTAACATATGTATTGTTAAATGCTTTTCACCACTTTCATAATGTGTGCATTGTATAAGGCGGGGTAAAGTTTTAAAAATCGTTTATTTGCTACTCTTTGTTTAATTTTACGCAAGAGCGTATATGATTTTTGCATTTTATAGATCCAAAAGTGTGCATCTAACAAGAATTTTTAAATGTGAATAAATATGTAATGTGGAACGTGTGTGGGACGTATGTGGAATTTATGAAAAATCTTTGTATAAAAGCATATAACAAATGCTGACGCCCTCCTATGTTATTTTTTAATAAGAGCTGTGTGGAACATATGTGGATCTAAGCAAAAACTGCAATGTTCTGCATGAAAACAGCTCTCACGTGAAAGTTTGCTTCAAATGGGGGTAAAAAATTTAAAACTCATGTAGACCGTATGTGGAACGTGATTGAAATTTTATAAAAATATATCACTACTGAAAATTTCAGGGTAAAAACGAAAACTCATGTGGACCGTGAATGAAACTTTTACAATTTTATAAACCACAAATGAAAGAAATAGGAAAATGCACTTTATTGATTTCTAAAATATAATAATTCAAGCAAAAGTTGGAGAACAAAAACAAGTGTTTTCCAAAAGCAAAACTGAGTATCAGCATATATTTAGATATGTATGTACATACATACATATATATATTTCGAATACCCTAATGAAACATAGCATATATGTATGTATGTATTTTTAATAAATAAATTCGTATTTTTATATGACCATGCGCTAATTGTTTATATCTAAAACACTTACGAAGAAAAGTAAAAGCGTAAATATCTAATTGAATTGAGAAATTAAAAGCTTTCGGCACTTACCACTTGAACTTTAGCGCCAAAATAATGACGGATAAAATGAAAAGAGAAGAAAAGTGAAATAATTAGTATAAAATGCAAATATGTACATACATATGTATGTCTTAATAAACTTAATAAATTTTAATACCTTAAACTTAATAGGTTAAGAGCTTAATGATAAAAATAAACAAATATACAAATTAAGATATGAGCATCTATTTTTCCTTAGCCAAACACTTCGTGGAGCAAAAAACAAGAAGGTAAACAACGGAACAAAATAAAACTAGGAACGCGCCATACTGACTGAAATAAATGAGCAAACAAATGAATAACAGATGTGCGAATAGATGAATGAATGACGTTGCGAGCAAGTGCGTTGAAGTGGCAAAAAATGGCAAGCAATAAGCGTAGCAACAATTTTTTTTATACATGTGCTTGGTCAATAATAAATGATTAAGCATTTAAGCATACGTGCAACGACGCGCGGCAAAATGATGAACGTAGTGATGCTGTACGCTCTATACGTATTGACGTAATTCACATAGCAAGGAACAGTTCAATCAATAAAATTACGTTGTTCAAAATTATTTAGGAAATGAAAGTAAATAAAAAAAGAACAAATTGTAAAATTTGCTTGCAATACAAATACTGAAATGCTGTTGCATATATTTTTGTTAACATATTTGTGGATTGCATTGAAAATGTGTTTCACTGTTAGAAATATTGCTGAAAGACGTAGAACTTGCAGAGTTTAGGCAAATATACCGATTTAAATATTGTGGATCTCATGTGGACTGTATGTGAAATGTTATCTAAAGTTTTACTAACAGTTTTTAGAGACAAGTAATTTAAATAACAATAAGAGAGCAATAACAAGGTGAATTAAATGTGGATTGTAAGTGGATCATATGTGGAACGTAAATAAAAATTGTATGTTGACTCTGAAACTGCCATATACAAAACTAAAAATATTAAAATGTGCCTTATTTAACAGAAAATAGCAAGAAATCGACAATTGCTTCAAATATTTCATATTGAAGATTAGTTTAATCGCACTGGAGTGAAAAATTAGTTTCTAAAATTTTTAATTTTTCTATGATTTTTAATACCATACTGGTATAAAAACACTTTCTATTTTTCTACCCAAATTCCTATACAAATATTCTTGCTTTAATACTGTGAGCTTTCATTTACCATCGCCTGAGGTTGGATTACTACATAGAAGTAAGCTCCTCTAAGTAAGCGCCACTTTTCGACAGTTATTCAGTGAGCAAAGGGTATAAATTTAATTAAGCTTAAGAATTTCTCGTTCATTTAATAAGTAGTTATTTAGTATGCATGTATTGGTGTAAAAATACACACACACACATTCAGAATGGCAGTGGTGCGCATTTGATTCACAACAGGGAACAATAAATTAAAAGGTTACAAGCCGAAAGTTAGTAATGCTTTGATGAGCAAATCACTTGAGTCGCTCAAACGCAGTCAAATTCGTTAACACAGCAACACAGTAGGCTGATTTTAACTACACATTGTTGCTGTTGCTTTTATGTGCTTGCTAACTGGTTGGCTACAACGTGGACCGGGGTCTATTGGGTCAGCTGTGTTGCTTGTTTGCTTGTCAATTTGGCAACGCGGCTTCGTGCAGAGAACAATAAGTCCCAAAAGTGCCGATATAGAAAATGGGGAAACAAGTGAGATTACGAGTTGGCGGTGCGACGGGGCGTATGCGTGTTTTCTGTGCGAATTACGGCTACGTACACGAGTAACTTTTGTTGATGTGCGTGTGTCGCAATGTGCTTCCCGCTCCCGCTTGCGCACACTTCTTTGTTTGCTTGACACTGTGAGTTGCGATTTCCGTGGGAGTCTCACTTACCCTTGCACGTTCACACATATGCACACATACATTCGTATATATGTAGTTATGCATGGGCCTTGCTAACAAGCAAGTGGTATGTACTGGCTTTAGCCATGTTTGTCCTGTCACTTGTTGGGGCGTTGTGTTTGTTAGCTTTTTGTTTATCAGCGCATGGCTCAACAAAATAAACAGTGTTAATGTAAAAAACATGCAACAAGCGGGTAGCATTTGGCTAGACCTCTGCTATGCTTTGGTTTTCATAAAGACCCATAAATATTTATTAAAATTATGTAAATATTTAATAAAATTATGTGTACGCTAAATTATATGCAATAGAGATATGTTTAATTATGGAAAATTTTCAATTAAAAAAAGAATTTCAATGATTATAAATTGCTAAGCCTTAAGGGATGTACATAGTATGTATGTATGTATGTATGTATGTATATGTATAAAATGGAAAAAAAAAATGTATGTAAACATAACATTTTTGGGGTTTAATAGCAGTAATATTTCATTATAATTGGATTATTTGCTCTTTGACAATATGTTTCACTTCTAAATTTGCTTACAAATAGTAAAATTATGTGGATCTTATGCGCCGAATATTTAAACACAAAAGTTAACAGCAGTTTTCATATAACATTAGTCAAAATAAGCAAAATTGGTGTGGAACATAAGTGGAATCTAAGTGGAACCTAAGTGGATTTTATGTGAAATGCTTAGTTAAATATTCCTGAAATTTGTCAACAAAATTTCACACGAAAGTTTAACCTAATAGCATAAAGAGTTACGAGGTTTTTGTGGAACGCTTGTCATTTGCAAAAATATGTATCTTCCAACCAATGTATTTTTCAGTCAAAACAAATATTTACAATTTTAGTAGACTGATTGTAGTTGTAGTTGTATTTTCTCCCTGAAATTTCAAATAGTTCTTCATAGAGTAGTAGAAAGACAAGTGCTTACATACATACATCTAAAATGATACTCGAATAATTAAAAAGAACTTTTCGTAGAGCAATAGATACATACATAAGAAATTGTAAATCAGCCAATACTAAGACGAAATATTAGCGACTGATACAAATAGAAAAAGCTGGAGTTTACAATACGAAAACACTTTAATGATCGTATAAAGCAAATTAAAAGAAAATATACTTTTATGATCGTATAAAACATAATAAAAGAAAAGATGCAACTAAGGACATGTTAAGCCTTTACAAAAGTTTTAAAACCAATAAAGAGGATGTGTTGACCATATACAAGGCAAAGACCTACGATAACGTCTGTTAATGAGATATATCGAGTTCCAGGTCTAAAAAGTCTTAATATAGTATATCACAAGAGTAGATAAGGGTTGAAAATTTATGTGCACATATGGCATTGCATAGAAAAAAGGTCTCAAAAGGTAAAAATATAGTCATTTAATAAAAGTAAACTTTAAAATATAAACAAACTGATTTTGTTTTTAATATTTGTGGAAAAATTGATTTTTGAACAAAACTTTAGTTTATCAGTACGAAATAAATAAAATATCATATTTCAATGTGGAATTTAAGAGGAACATATGCGGATTGTATGTGGAATTTAGAAAATTATAATTATTTATCGGTAACACTATAAAATAAGTAAATTAAAGGTGATAATTCATTGTGGAACTTAAGTGGAACATATGTGGATCACATGTGGAACGTAAAAAAGTTTATTATTAGTACACATAATAATTGTGATAGTTAAAAAACAGACTATATTTTTTAATAAATGCGAAAAATTTTGATTTTCAAAAAGAGCAGAGATTTGCATAAAAAAGCTCATCAAAAATGTATTATGAAACTGAAAAAATATGTTATGATTCGCTGTCTGTCTGAAATGGCTTCAAAATTTACTTTCAGCGCTTAAACTATTATCCAAGAAATTTTTAATTAATATATTACGGTGGCTTGCAAAATATGTAAATATGTATAACTATGTAAGCATAACAAATGTGCATTTGTTTATAAACCCAAAATAATTGTATATCGAGCATGCATACATATGTACATACATATATGTAGAAACATACTATATCGTATGATTATAGTAATAAACTCACATTAAATGTAAGTAAAGCGCTTATAGACATTTTTTTTAATATGAGCGTCTGAGATTTAATATGTTATGTATAAGTGTCATATACCACCCACGATGCATAAACCACTTTTAGTATATAAAGTGAAATATACATATAACTAATCTTATTAAATGATTAAAGTGAATTTTCTCTATACTTGCATATGTTATTATACCTAAAACTATCTTAAGCACTTAAGTACTTAATGCTATTAAGAAATCAAGCACTTAAAATACTACAACTAAATGCTAAAAGCCTCCTACATGGTTGCAGAATTGTGCACGAAGCAACAAACTGTAATAAATACCATATTTTTTCTACTGAAATATCACATTTTGATATTTATTTATTTGTGTGCTGCTCAAAAAGTTGACGCTAATTAAAAGTGATATTAATTTTCATTAACTTTTAAACAATTTAATTAAATTTGCTGCCTTTAATGCTATTATATTTCACACGTTATTTTTCCATCAGCCCTACAAAACCTTGAAAATTCAGCCAACATATGGTCGCAGCTCCAGTCAAGCAGCTGCCGTCATGGCGTATACGTAACATGACTTTGGCATGAGTGCATAAATAAAATGTTAATCATACGCCGTGTGGGGCCAAATGCGAAATAAAATGCACAAATAGCAGCAGAAAGCGAAGAGAAAGCATAAAACCGAATAATGCAAAGCGCCAGCAGACAATGCATGCACAGAAGAGTAAATAACAAAAAATGCTGCACCACTATTGACGCACGCATTGACAAAACGAGAGTGGGAGGCCCACAAAACCATCGAAAAAAAGAAATATAAAAAAAATGGCAAATCGAAAAAAATAGTATTGGAATGAAAAGTACTGCGCGCAGTATAAAAAATACAATTGTAGTCAAGTCTAAGTAAGAATTCATTTGCCAGTGTATGTGTGTTTAAGCACAAGTGATTCTGTTGATTGTAAGCCGCTTTGGGTCAGGAATTGTCGACGGCAGGCAAACGGTGGCAGGCGCGTATGTACACAGCATACATTTCTATGTATGTATGTATGTAGGTTGAAGGGCGGAAATTTTGTATGAGAATTTATAGCGCAGCAGACACACACATACTTACACACACACTTATGTATGGAACTCGCAACTCATTGCATTTAGCGTGGCGAGCTCCCATTTTTTCCACAGTTCAATGCAAAAATTAGTACAGCGTGAGCCAAAGCTACGCTGCTGATATACGGTTTGGCGCAAAATGGCACAATAGTAAATGTGGGCGTTGAAATGCACTAATTTTCAATATCAGCAACAACTGCTTGCTACCAGCAATATTTATTTTCATTTGGTTGGCAAGCTATTGCGGCATATGCGTGGGATTAAAGCATGTGGCTATTTATGGGTATATAAATGAAAGTTTCGCTGTAGAATGCAGTTGTGTTGTGTGGAGGCATATGTAAACCAGCTTATGAGCTTACTTGTCAACTTACTTACTTTTCATGTGCATTTCTCGTATGCGTGAAAGACTCAAGTTTTGGAGCTACAAAAGCGAGTGCACTTGTGTTAACTTATTAGTTTATTTTTCTAGAAATAAAATTCGATCAGACTTAAGCACTTGTTATGCTCGTTTATACCTGCTTTAATGCACTTTTAAAATTCGACTGGGTTTTGAAATTTGTTATGCCAGTTTATACCAGTTTTCGGAAATAAAATTGGATCGGTCCTAAAAACTTATTATGCTTGTCTATACCTGTTTTCCTGCACATCTAAAATTCGACCAGTTTGGTAAACTTGTTATGCGAGTTTATACCAGTTTTAGATTATTTCTCAAAATATTTGTATGCTGCATAAGTAAAATTAAGTGCGATATTTTCTGTTTATACCACTTAAGCATATCTCATGCGCTTTAAAATCTTTAAATTTGGAGCGGAAAAAGCTGATAAATACTATCTGGATATGTTACACTAGCATAAATAGTTAATTTTTCCTGTAAAAAAATTAGAATTTTTGCCATTTTATACCAGTTTTCAAATATGTATGTATAAAATTTTTTGTATTTTTATAAATATATTTGAACTTATAATTTGCTGTTTATACCACTTTTAAATTTTATACCATTTTTAGGAGTTTAAGTTAATACCAGCAATTAAGTATTTTAATATTTCAAAAAGCTAGTTTCGTTCGTTTTTTGGTTTCGGCCAGTCATTAAAAGTGATTTTTTTCTATACCAGTTTGAACAAAGGTCTATCCTTTGGTATAGTTAGGTGGGAACACTTTGACTTTAAATACATATATATAACTAACTCCGCTTCGGATTCATCTAAAGATGCTCCTAGTTTGGCCAACGTCAGCAGTACTGCTTGGCTATCCGCGTATATGGCCGCTTTCTGTATCGTCCCGTAGTTATTCAATAGAGCATAACAGGCCCTCTCTATACCTAGTACTTCCGTTTCGAAGCCGCTGGCTGAGTTTGGTAGTCGGATAGAGAGAGAGAGATATTTCGAGATCATCGGAATATACACCAGCACCCACTCCGCAGTTGATTTTAGACCCGGCTTTTAACAAACCTCTTCTCCACTCATGTCTAGAGGGTATCCTTACCCGTAAGTGGCTATTGAAATCTAACCTTGGGTTAATATAGTCTGCTTTACTTATGTTTAGCTGCTTCAGGATGGCACTATATTCATAATCTTTGCTATTCTAACCTCCTAATTCCTGCTTTTTATAGCCGAACATGCTGCTACTTATTGTGAAAAGACGTCAAAGACGCCCTGCAACAGACGTCAAAGGGCGGCTGTTGTAGGAGGGTATTGAGTGCATAACCCCTGTAATCCCTTCAAAGGCTGCTCTCTGTACTTCTGTTAGTTTCATGATATAATATTGTTACTTTAAAGCTGGCCCGGTTTAGGCACGAACACCACTTTGACGCTTTCCCAGCTTCTTGGAAAGTAACATAGTTGGATCCTGGTCTTATACAATATATCATTTCAAGCCTTAGAAAAATAGGTTATTTTAGCTTCTGTAACATTATGGGAATAATCCCAACCATACACGACGCTTTGAGTGGAAGCAAGCTATATAGTATAGCGCGTATACTATACGTTCGGTTCGGTTGGGCGTATAATCATTGTGGATTTGTCTTTAATTATAGACTTAAAAGCATGATATTATTATAGCTTGTTGAAAACTACGTGTAAGTAGTAAAAATCATGTGGATATTATTTGGGACGTATGTGGAATGCATGTGGAACTTAAATAAAGAGTCATAAAATATGATTGAAGCTTATTTATATTCAATAAAAAAACTACCAAACCACACAAACTAAAGTGGAAGTCATGTGGAATATAGATCAAAAGCTATTAAATGCAAGTAATATAATAATATAAACACTGCAATCCAGGAAAATATGTGTATGAATATTATACATACACACATCAATAACTAGTGCCCCTTTCTCTTCTACGCTATTCGCTTATTAACCGCCCTCATTGTTTATCTTATGGCTCGCCTTAATCGCTTTTATTAACTTAAATGGCAATTATAGTGATTTATAGGTGATAATTGCCGAAATCAAATAGTAAATTTACAAAGACACGCATTAGAATAAACAAGTATATGAAACATAGATACACACATACATTTGTATATACACACACGAATACTTATATGTCTAAAAATGCGATAGCGCATGCAGGAAAATAACAATTTATGTTATGAGTATGTATGTATGTACTATATATATTAACGTAAAGCTATAGCATATACAAAAACTTGTATGTATTTGGTCACGTGGAAACATTTGGAACAAATGCAAGAAATAAGCTAAGGTGAGAGATAATCAAAGGTGTTTGTTATCATTGCTGTAAGAATGCATAACTAAATGCACATATACACACAGATACTTCTTTATATCTATAAACATACATATATAAATAAAAATGTAATTATTTAATCTATACGAAAGATGTTGCTTTTGTTTATTTCTTTACTAAGAATTCACCTTAGTGAGGAACGATTTATTTGGCAGAAAGCATTTCCAATAATAATAATTCCAAATGTAAACCAATGTATTTAACCATGTATATATTAACTTACATACATATGTATGAATATACACACATCACAAATACTTGATTTTTCAGTAGCTTTGACGCGTGGAATGCGTATACAATTGTGTATTATTGACCAAAATAAAATTACTATTTATTCTCGTCATCAGTAATGTGCGAGTTATGTAAATTAAATGTGGAACGCGTGTGGAACCCATGTGGATGGTATGTGGAACGTAATATACTTAGCTTAAACAAAAACTTATTACATACTAAACATCAAATTTTACATGAAACAATGTGGAACTTATTTCAACAAAAACATTCGATAGTAAAATCAATCTGAAAATGTGCGCTCACATTGTATGCATACATATACATATTTTCAAATTATTTTTTCTTTAATTTTGTGTTTCCAGCAGACTTGTAAACAAAAATAGCGTGAAAACTTACATCTGCTTTACCTTTTCACAGGTATTTCTCAATGTTCCCAAGTATTAAGCGTTTTATTATGCTATAAAGCTGGCAAAGGATGTTTATATATTAATCAAAAGAATTCTTTGTATTGATTTTAATGATTAACATTTTTGCTGTAATAAGGTTCTGCTTTTCGTTTGAAAAATAATTTATTATAGTTTTGGGTTGCAATAAATTCCACAACTTAATTTTCGGTTAGTACTTTTCCGATTGCAACGGTGATTATAAATTTGATGTATACAATTATCTTTTTTCTTATAAAAATAGTTTTTATTAGTATTTTTCCAAACACAGCTGTGGTTATAAAATTGAGCTATTTTATTTTTAAAAACGAAAACAATTTTGAATATTTCTTTAATGAAAATATTGCAGCAATGTTGTTTAACTTGCCACGAAAAAGGTAAATCACCGCTTAATGGTAATTTTATTTAAAAAAAATAAATTATTATATCACGAACAAATGTTATCATAAAAATTTCTTGTGGAACGTAAATGAAAATAAAAGAAATAATGAATGCTAAATCCCATACATACCACAAAAATTTTAATTTAATTTAAAATTTGTGTAGAACATATGTACATATGTATGTGGGCTGCATGTGGAACGAAATTATTTCTTTCCAAATTCACTTCAATTTTTTTCAGCCACTCGTTTAAAAATAAAAAAATTGATTTTTAACAAAATTCCATAATAATAACACGGACAAATGCTATCATAAAAAAATTGTGGATCGTAAATGGAAATAATGAATTCTTAAAATGGAAATGATGAATTCTTATACGTTAAACCCAGTACATTTTTCTAAAATGTTAATTTAATCTAAAAGTAGTGTAGAAATATGTGGACCGCATGTGGAACGAAATTATTTTTTCCCAAATTCACTTGAGTTTTTTCTCTGCCATTCGATTAAACTAAATGTACATTTTTTAACGATTTCTTTGCAGATTTTCAGAATAAATTAAAGTTTTGTTATCGCTTCATTGTTTTGGATATATGTATGTACATACATATGTACACATAAATTTTTAAGCTTCTCCCCCAAGGAAAAATACCATAAAGCAATTAAATATATAAATTATGATTGCCATAGCTTAGAGCGAAAAATATTTCCTTTAGCTTTCTAAACATTTCCTGCGTTGTAAATTATTTTACAACTCAAAGGCATGTCATGAACTCTGCTTAATAATGTTGCAAATTTATGACTGAAGAAATGCAGTAAATCATTTAAGAAACTAAATTTTAAAAAATTTTAAATTTTCGTTAAACTCTTTTGCTTGCCTTCTGATTCAAATTATTGGCGCTATGAAGAGTACTTAACTCATGCGGTGTTAGTAAAAAGTAAAATATTATCTACCTGAACATTCTCTGATCTTTTTCTATCTTTTGAACATTTCAAGAAGTGATGGTAATAAATTTTTGCATACATACATATGTGTACATCCGAACTTACATACGTATGTACATGCATACGTAATTCATTACTCGTATACATTCACATATTCTCTATTAGCTATACACTGAATCGTGTTGATTTAAATTTATTTTCCGCTCAACACGCAAGCATTTTATGTGAACACGAAATTAATTCTTGTATTTACACACGTAAATTGTTTACGATTGGTGGCAAGCATTGGTGAAGTTCACGGTAAACAATGATGCGGACGGACGACGTGTGACTTCCGGAAAATACGTGAAATAAAAATTTATTGTTGGGAAATGTTTTCGCAGACGGCAGGATTGTTTAATTTGGAAAAATTGTTATGAGTTGTGCAAAAATGTGTTTCTTTTTGCAGAAAAATAACAAGAACATATAAAATGTTAAAACATAACAGTTGCAAAGCGAGAAAGAATTTAAAAATGCATTTATGTCATGTGGAACTTATGTGGATTATAAGTGTAAACGTTTTTCTTATTTAAATTAATACCAGCATTACATATTACAACATTTAGAGCACATAACTTCTGTGGAACATATGTGGAACGTAACTATTATTACTCTATTTACGCTTAAATAATCAAATATTTTCCGAAATTATTTAAATATTTAACTGTTTTCACTTATATTTGTGCTATAAAACTTATGGCTTTGCATGTACTTAAAAATTCAAGCTATTTTCCATTTATTTTACACATCCACTCGACTTACAGTGCAGTAAAACTTAATTCGTAGCTACTCTTCAGCTTTGTCTAAAACAGCTTTGAGAATTCATTAATTTTCGCCACGCTTCTGGCATTTGTATATTACGTCTTTCAGTTGTCTTGCAACCCTGCTTCTTTTTGTTCGTATTTATTTAATTATATACATTCCCCCTTTTTAGCTTCCGCAATTAAATTTGTTTTGCTCAGATGGTCCGCTGCTGCTATTTCAGCTTCAGTCAGTGTTTACTACAATTTGGCATAATTTTTTACTTCGCCCGTCAGTTAGTCAGTCAGTGGGTCGGTGTGGCAAGCAATTCGCTTGTTTATCCGAGTGGCTGTGATTTTAATGGGATTTGCACCACATTTCAACAGCACACTGCTTAAACTTTCTACTTCAGGGCAGGGGAATGCCTGTTCATATATAATATAAGTTTGTGTACGTGTAATGGTTACATTCAGTGTGTTGGAGTTCGAATTATTCGAAAGATTTCTCCCAGACGTGCTGAAAACTTTCATTTAAAGTAATGAGAGCCTCAACTCACTAATTTGGTACGAAAAAAATATATATGTATAGCAACTTAATTCAAACAATTATTATGTGATTGCGATAAGCTTAGTATAAAAGGATGAAAGCTTTCGCAACCTAATAAATAAGGCATTGTGAATGATGAAAGCTTTCACAGAAAACTATACCTAGCTAAAAAAATGAACAATTTTTGATTTGAAGATTTTAAGGAAAAAAGAAAATTATTGAAATCGCATAAATTCCATCGCCAAATGAAAGCTCTGTAGGCTTCACCTCATCGTGCCACCTTGATTTGCGGGCATAATAAAATGAAAATTTTTGAATGAAGTGCATTTATATACTAGAGAATTTCTAATTGAATTTGGAAATAATTAATGAAAGCTCAGAATTTCCAGAAAAAGCTTCATCTGATCACGATAGCTTTCTTTGTAGGCGTAACAAAAACAAATAGTTAAACAAAGTCCATTGTTGTGTAAAAAAACTTAAAATAATTAATGAAAGCTCAGAAGTCCTAGAAAAGCTTCACATTAAGATATTAAAATAACTAAGAAAAGCAAAAGATTACTGGTAGGTGCTTCTCATTACAAGCTTATGTTAGCTTCATCTGATTGCGACAACTTTCATTGTAGACATAATAAAAAAAGTTAAACAAATTGAATTTTTATGTGAAAAATCAAAGGTGAAAATAATTAATGAAAGCTCAGCAGTACTAGTGAAACCTTCATTACACATTACTTACTTTGAATGTAAATTTTATACTTAAAACACGTAAAGGAAGTTTTTTGTGAGCTTTCTGCCTACATATCTCAAATAATTTAAGTTAGTCACACTCTGCTCAAGATATATTAAGATGAAGCTTTTTTGGAAGGCAAAACAACTTATATTTTTTAGAAAAATGCTTCTATTTTACATTATAAATTCTAAATTTATGCTAGTTATAGTTCTTAATCTTATTTTTGGTTTCAATGGTAATTTTGTGAGGTATAAAAACGCTTAGAAGCTTTTCCGTAAACTTGCTAAATAAATTTACCCAATACCGAAAGCTATTCACACAAATATCGTGTCATAATAAGTACTTGAAAGAATGTGGTGAAAAGAAAAACAATTTTGAAAAATACGGTTTGAAAAAGAAAAACTGAACGATTTTATTGAACCAAGTATTTGTTAAAAGTTGCAAAGAACTTTTAGAGAGCTTCCACAATCTTCTGATATTAGATTTTGCTATTATTCCTATTGAAAATTTTTGGTAAAAAATACAACAAGCGGTATATGTTTTAGAAAAATATCATTTTTAGAAAAGTGAAAGCTCATCTGCCGATTAATATTAAACTTTGAATTTCTGTCAGTCAGTATGTACACGTAATCTGGGATTCGAAAAGCATTAGACGTTATAAATATGAAACTTAAATCTGAATTAAAAAAAAAAAATGCGAGCTTTCACTTTGCCAACAAAGCTTTCATGTCAGAACATATTCGAAATTTAGGATTCGTAAAGCATTAGACGTTACAAAAAAGAAATATACTACATATATGTAAATCCAAATATTAAAAAAATTTTGCGAGCTTTCACTTGCCATCAAAGCTTTCACAAGTTTTTAGTATTTTTGAATTCATATAACTTAAAAAGAAATACTAATTACAAATAAAGCAACTTAGAAAATCTTTATATAATGGTACCCTTAAACAACTTTCATTTTACCAGCAAAGCTTTTATAAATTTTAAATATTTCTGAGTTGAATTTTTTTAAATTATTAATTACAAAAAAGGCAACATAGAAAAAATTACTATGGTGATAACTGTAAAAAATTGGGCTACCGTCATTCCAGCATAAATTTATGTTCATAAGATTCCCCCGGTTTGATTTGATGTATCTTCCCTCAAAATTCATACCCCGCAATAATATGCAGCCGCGAAAAATCTACATTTACGCTAAAGCAAAAAATCAATAGATGTCAACAGCAATGACAGTACTCAATCACGGCACCTAAATGTATGCAGCTATAATATCTATAGCCGCCCATTCCAAAAACAAAAAACAACACAGTCTAATAAAGCAAAGGCACAAGTGCTCCCCTGGCAACTGAAATGTATTTGTGCGCGACATGTGGGTCACAAAAAATGCCAACAGCAACAAGTACAACTAAAACCACTTAACATATGGTACCAAATTAACATATAAATGCATGACACCTAAAAATAGGCAACAACATTAGATAAGGTCTCCACCGCTGTTGGCATTCGATTGGAAGGCGGCCGCACGCGTTAATCAAGTGTAAGTAACGTGCTAATAAGACCAACTAATACGAGTTGCTTAATTAGTATGGTTAAATAATTTGTAATTATGCAAATAATGGCAACAACAACGAATGCTTATTAGTACTTCGAAAGCGAGCACCTAAAAGTCGTCACAGCTGTGGTAGAAATTGCGGGAGGCGCTAGTGATATGCCGAATTTGTGTGTGAATCATTAAGGGAAGTAGACAGATTAGTAAAATGTTCCTAAATGTATGCTACCTTTATTTGGAAAAAATGTGCCTAAATGTAGACATTGTTATTATTTAAAAATGAATCAAGCAAATAAGTAAATCCCATTGTGCTATTTTTATGCAAATAAGAGATAAGCCGAGTAAATTAAAAATAAATAGCATACAAAAACGTTACTTACTTTTAGGCGCAAATATCACATACTTAACGTATGCTTGCGAAAAAGCGTCAAGTCAGGCGCAGAAATGTGCAAATTGAGAAGTAAAGAGCATAAAAAAACAAATATTTGCTAAAGTAATGCAGACACATAAAAGCGCAATTTACGCCTAAAAATAGATGACGCACGGCTGTGTGTATTCGGGCGCAAAAAACATCATTGCTGTAGCTGTGATAAGCGGTATATATACATGTAAATATTGGACACTTGAAGCACAAAATCAGTTCAGTATGCGTGCGAGTCAAAATAAAAAGTATTAAGTGACTAAATGTATGCTACAAATTTTAAAAAGCACACGCTGAGCAAAGGCAAGTAAGCAAAAGCATTATAAATGCTGTACCAATTGCGGAAAAGCAGAAGTTGTTAAGAAAGCAATACAAATTGCAAAGTGAGTTAACAAAAACAACAATGAGCGCCTAAAAGTATGCGTCGCGAATTTTCATTTTATGTTTTTTGAATTAAGTATTAAAATAATATGTAATCAGATTAATCTGCTGAATGTTAAATGGGTTTTAAAGATATTTGAGATACAAAGATTATTGATATGCGCCTTAAAGCATGCTACAGCATTTGCTTATGTATAAAAGTGTTTCAACAGTTAGAGTAAGGGAAATAAGGTAAAAACTTATTTCGGGAGTGGCTGATATTGCAGTAAAATGCTATAAATAATAATAAGCAACTAAAAGTATGCTTCAAATATTTTATTAACAAGAAAATAATATTTTTGAGAAATGAAAAACGATATTTTAAGTAGCTCAAAATAATACTTAATAACTTATGCTGTAAAAAAGTGTAAGCAATGCTTTTAGTGAATGCGCCTAAAAGTATGCTCGAAATATTTATATTTCATGTATTGTTAGTTCACTTGCGTGAAGGTTGGGCTTATCAGTTCGGAGCGTCATAAGCTTGTAATTTGTGCTTTCATTTCATAATTCTTGTTTGCTACTTTTGGCTAAGTTAAAAATGGACTACTCATACAAATGGTGCAGAGTGAACTTCAGAACTAACAGTCATTGCTTAATGCCTTCTAAACAACCTTTCGTCTTACCTTCTAAATAACTTTTTATTTTATCGCTAGGTTGATTTTTCTTATTCTGAAAATAATTTTTTTATTGCAGCTATGAGCAAACTTTTAAAGCGTAGGTGGCGACTTAGAAACTTGCTAATTATTTGCGATTTTGCTGTAAAACTTTTGTTAAAAAGAGTACTTTGATGTATAATTTTAGAAGACGGTCAAGCAAAAGGGACTAAAAATGCATATGAGTGTAAAGTATTTATTTTCAGTAATACTATTTCTATGAAAAAAAAAATGTTATTAATTTTTATTTCCTCGCAAAAATATAAGGCCAGTGCTTGAGCCTTTGAAAATGGTAGAAACTGAAAAAAATCATAATTGCATGAAACCCATTGGAAGGGTAAGGAAAAATACAAAAATAAAAGGAAAATGAATTAAGGAGTCATCTGAGCGCGGAAAAAGGAACATGTTGTCAGAGTATAGAAATATATTAAATTTAAATTCATTTTTTTAAGAAATTTACAACTTATATATGTATGTTGTGAGATAACCTGCTCGCAGCTGACATGAAAAAGTAATTAATTTTAAAAATAGAAATACACACTTGCGCGAAGAATACAGAAGAAAGGAAAGGAATAAAAAGTTGGCAACTTTCGTTGATAAGTTCAACGACTCAAGTTACAAAGTATAAATAGCACCCACACTTCAACTCATTAACTTACTCTTTCACGTGGCATACGCTTTCGCAACTAACAGCATAAGCTTATTACCAATGTTCTGCCGTTATTCAAGTACGCTCATATGAGCGCATTGGTTTGTGAGTAATAATCATATTTTTTTTTTTTTGAGGGTTTTTAGTATAGATATTTTATTATTTTTTGAGATTATTATATAATATAAATAGTTATTATTAGATAGTTAAATATCTACAAAGAAGTAGGAAATAATTTCTTTGGAGATATACATATGTATAACTATTTTCGATCGTTTTTACTTTTTTTGAGAAATCGGAAGATTTGTACCCTTTTGGAGATATTTCCTTTTTTCGAAGTTTTTCATTTTTTTTATTTTTTGAATATTTTATTTTACATGGGATTTTTACCTATTTCGAAGACTTTTATTTTTTAGCCGATTTGTATGCTTTCTCGCGGTGTTTTACTGTGTTTGTAGATATTTTACTTTTGCTACGATTTACTTTATGTTTTTTTGAAGATCTTTCCTTTTTTTCGATGGTTTATTTGTTTTAAGAGATATTTAACTATTTTCGAATATATATATTTTTTTAGGATATATTACTCTTTTTGGAAGATTTATACTCTTTTGGAAATATTTTCGTTTTTTTTAAATTTTTTTTGGAATATTTTGCTTTACTGGGGGATTTTAACTTTTTTCGAGGTTATTTATTTTTTATTTTTTTGAGGATTTGTACTGTTTTTTCGCGGTATTTTACTTTTTCTGAAGATTTGCACTTTTTCGTGTTATTTTACTTTTCTGGTGATATCTTACTTTTTTCGAAGATTTACTTTATATTTTTTCGAAGATCTTTCCTTTTTCGACAATTTGTGTATTTTTTTGGATATGTGTTACTCTTTTAGGAAAAAGTACTTCTTTGGAGATATTTTACTTTTTCGAAGATTTACTTTTTTTTTGGATACTTTTTCGAAGATTTACTTTGGAAGTGTTTTTCTTTTCTTTGACGATTTGTATGTTTTGCTTAATATTTTACTCTTTTGGATATGCTTCACTTTTTTCGAAGAATTTACTGTTTTGGGGGATATTTTATTTTACGAAGAATTACTTGTTTTGGGATACTTTACGTTTTTTAGAGCAAATTTTATTCGGTTATTCCAACATTTTTTCGAAGATTTGAACTTTTTTGAATATATTTTACTTTTTTTGGGATACTTTACGTTTTTTCGAGAATTTTTACTTTTTTTTTTGGATAACTTGCCTTTTTTGGGAAAATTTGTGCTTTTATGGAGTTTTTTTTTCGAAGATGTTTACATTGGTTTGGAACATTTTACTTTTCTGTAGGATTTTTACTTATTTCGAAGACTTTTATTTTTTGGAGAATTTTTACTTTTTTTTGATATTTTATTGTTTTTGGAGATATTTAATTAGCTTTCAAAATTTTTACTTCTTTTGGGATATTTTACTTTTTTGGAGATATAAATTTTTACTGTTACTGTTGACTTACTGTTTTGGGATAATTTATGTTTTATGGATTTTTTTTTACTTTTTAGGAGATAGTTTACTTCTTAGAAAATTTTGACTTTTTTCGGGGTCATTCGCATTTTACGAGGATTTCTTTCTTTTCAGCTGTATTTTACTTTCTTTGGCGATTTTTTCTTGTTAACTTGTCTAAATAAACTCTCTAACCACCCACAAACACACACATATCGTAAACTCATTCTTTTTGATTTATTAAACAGATAATTGCGCCTGTGGTAGACGACCGCGTGTCGGAACAAAACCAACAAAAACGAAATGAAAATATTAATAATAAATCCATTCCAAATAAACAGAATTCGACGAAAATACCAAACATATTAGGAAAGCGTCAAATTTACAAGTGACTGACTAAAAATACATGGAATGTCGAGCGATAGGGATCAGTGGTCCACAGAGCGCGTGGGCGCGCCCACACCGCAAAAATCCAGCGAGAATACAATAATATTATTACAGCAGGGTTGCACACGCTGACGGCGACGGCACGTTGCAGGACATTGACATACCAAAAACACAGAAATAACAGCAACAACAAGAACAACAAGAACAATTCGGAAATTTTGCAACTTGCTGACATTGCAGCTGTTTGTTGTAGTAGCTTTCGGCGCTTGCAACAACAAGTGCGCAAATTTCCAGCGCACAGATTGACATACACATACACATACCATACATATGTATATGCACACACACTCATATATATAGTATTTATGTATATGTATATGCATATGTGCGCGTATCGAAAAATTTAGGGTGTGCGCAAATATTTTATGAAATAAATGCATTTTTGACACTCGCCGGGCATTCGAGTGCGCTTCTCGACTAACTTTCGTGCGCAACTCAGCAACCAACGCGACCATCCCTTCTCGCCAGCATTTTGAATGAATTTTTGGCCAGTGTTATATGTATACGGCGTCGCAAATATTTGTAACGGTTTATTATTAATAACGTATTAGTCGACATACTGCAGAGCAATTGTTTTATTTATGTCGTCGCTGCTATTTTTGGACGCTCATTTCATGCGAAGTTCATTTTGCAGCGCTATTTTGCGCTTTCGCGTACGCGTACGCGTTCATAATTGAGTTGGCAAGTGATTTGTTGTCAAACTGCACACTGATAGCATGGCTATACACGAAATTTTGCAAATTCGTTGCATACTTTTGTGCGCATAAGAATTTTAATTCAATCAAAACAGTTTGGAAATTGCAGCCATAACAATTTTAGACGATTTAAATGGCATGCATAATTAAATAGACAGCTATATGGCGTGAGTTGCATACTTTTAGGCGCTTAAAGTTTTAATAGAATTGCAATTTTGCGAAATTGTGTTTGCAAACGCTTTAGTTTGTTAGTCATGCATGTTGTATCATTTGAAAGCTATGAGTAATAATATTGTTAGCATTATTGCGTACATTTAGGCGCTTCAAGTAGTTGTCTACAAAAATGTAGTAAATTTGAATTTTATTACGTTAGTTATAATATGCTGCAATAATTTGTAGCAGGATTTTTTGCTAAAACAGAAATTTACTTAATGCTTACACAATTCAATTTTCATTGTCTACATTTAGGCGCTCAAATATAAATTTTCAATTTTTCAATTTTCTGTAAATCAGAATTTAATGACTTAGTTCAGAAAACAAATATGCTATAATAATTTTTGGTGAGAATTTCTTATGAATAATTTTAAAAATTAAGTTTCTAATGAAAAGTTGCACTATTAAAAGAAAATTTAATTTATAATGCCTACATTTAGGAGCTCACACATATTTTGATACAATGCCGTTTATTCGTACAGTCTGCTGTCATATTTTCTAAGCCTGCAAAACTACGCGTTGTTAGCATTTCAAGTGCTAAGAATAAGCGTTGCCTACTTTTCAGCGTAATATTAGTAGTAGATTTGTAAATCAGTATACAAATATCAATAGAAAAATTAAAATTAATTATTTGTGTTTACATTGAGCGCACATTTAGTATGTATATAAAAAATGTAAAAATATTCTGCGCAAATTTTTACTTAACTTAGCAGAATATCACAGAATTAAGCATAGCCTACTTTTCGGCGTAATATAAGTAAATAACCAAACCAAAAGGCATTAGAGTACTATTTAAATAAAAAATTATGCAAATAACATTGCCTCCTAATAAACATTTGCATATTCATGCAACATTAACTCAAAAACAAATAAATCACGCATATAAACCACCCTTTCGCAGTATTTAACGGCTCCCGAGGCTATAAATTATTCATTACACTTTTTAAGAATTACCAGAGACTAATTAATGAGCCAAAAAATGTTTTCAAAGCTGTTTCAATAAATCAACATTAATAAATACTTAAAAAATAAAAATAAAGAGGAAAACAGTGTTGCCACCTAACTAAAAAATATAATTTTACTCGCATTTTAACTTCAAATAATTAATAGCTACGAAATTTAGTTGCAGCGGCTTTAACTAAGACTTCGAACAAAAACGTGAAGAAATGTTTCGCTAAAAGCAAGAATATAGTTGCCAATTAGTTGAAATTTTAAGCATTCTATTTGAAATATTCATTACAAAGTACTAATAAATATAACGAATTCTAAATATATGTACATATGTTTAAGGAAAATCTATCTATAGATTTAATTTTTAGAGTTGCCACTTAAGATTTAGTTTATTATTTTTTATTTTTAGAATTTTAGTTTAAACTTTTGAAAAAATATACTTAAGAAATCTTCTTTATATAAACCATTCCAAATGTGTAGGGTTCCAATTATTTCGATGTGTACACTTTTTTAACAGGGTTACCAAGCTTGATAAAACTATACTCCAAAATTTCTCCAAACTCAAAATTACAAGGAACGAGTTAATACTAATTTTTCCTAAGCAGGGACTTTAAAATTTCTTAAATATTGTGAACTGTTTCGCAGTGTTGCCATTTAAAAAATATAATGTAATAATAAGTGGCAATACTTGAAATGGTTCACTTTAGAAATCAATTTTATTATTTAAATCAATGTCAAATAAATTAAAAAAAGAAAAATTTAGCTTTCCTTCATTAAGTATTAAAAATTATAGACATATTTTTTACAGGGTTGCCATTAAAAATAATTGTTTGGCATTTTTTATAATAAAAAAAATTAAATTCTATTTATGTTTCATTAAATATCATTTTATTGAAATTGAATTTTACAAAATTGTTGGCAGTGTTGCCACTATATTAGTAGGAAGCTCTAGTTAAATTCATTCGTCAGATTTTTAATTAAACCAGTGGCAAATAATTTCAGTTTAATTTTTCTGCATTAGTTATTAAAAATAATAAACGTATTTTTTACAGGGTTGCCATTAAAAATAATTGTTTAGAATTTTTTAATAATAATAAAAATTAAATTATATTTATTTTCCATTAAATATCGTTTTATTGAAATTAAATATTGCAAAATTTTTGACAGAGTTGCCACTGTATTAGAAAAACATTCTAATTAAATTAAAAAAGTTCAAAAAAAAGTTAATTCCATTTATTTTCCATCATTTTATGAAATTAAATTTTGCAAAATTTTTGGCAGAGTTGCCACTATATTAGAAAGAACTTCTAATTAAATTACATATGTACGTCTTCTTAAATTTTAAAAAATATGGCACAAACTGTTTTAGTAATTCAAGGAAAATATTACGAAAATATTTGAAAACACATATTTCAAAAATTTTGACAGCATTGCCATTTTCTGTGAAAAAAATTTAAGTCAGGACAGAAAACAATTACAAAAGTATTGCACAATATTTGATTAACAGTTCAAAAAAATTTAACTTCATTTAAATTAAAAAGTACAAAAAATTCACAGGGTTGCCATTTTCAAAAAAAGATCATGTTAAACTGCTTAAAAAAATTTTAAAATTACGCCATATACAATTTTTAGCAATATGAGATTTCAAAAACCGCAATTTATTTCATTTTTCTATAAACCAAGGTTGCCAACCCTATTGTCTATAATAAGAGTTGCCACTCAAACTATTTTTTTTGTCATACTATGTGTATAGTATATTTATTATTACGTAGAATTAAACAAAAACCAATTTATTACTTTTTTCTAAAGACCAGTGTTGCCACCCGACGTTATAACACTGATCAGGTTTATCACACAAAATATTTTTTTCCATATTATATTCTAATACATGATTACATACGAATAAAACAATTTAAATATTATGTATTATAAAACAAGGTTGCCACCCCGATATTCTAGCATAAGAGTTGCCAAAAAAAATATGTGCTATAATATTATATGTTAATATGCAGTAGATATAAAAAAATCAATTTATTACAGTACTGTATAGACCAAGGTTGCCACCCCGCATTATTTTTACAAATTATTAAATATTCAAACCGTATTCAAAATCTTTGCAATTCTTTAAAATTCAATAACTTTCACTTTCTTCATTACTTTGCATGCAGAACTTTGTCATCCTCTCAGCATTCTACTCTTCAGCTCTCCACCTCTCACTTAGCTAGCACCAGCTGCTATTATACTTATTATCACACAGTTACACAACGCAGTGCATACTTTTCGAGGTAACCTTAACACAGATACCTAGCAGATGCATGATTGCAGAGATATATGCACATATGTATATGTATGACACATATGGATACTCATACATACATATATGTACATATGTGCATATTGTATATGTACATATGTAGTAATATATAGAAATTTCCACTTTCACGCACACACTCGCACTTTCGTGCTTATGCTTTCAAAAAGCATACTAAAGCATGAACCTTGATGTCTGTACTTTAATGATGCCGACACGGCAGCGCTTAGGCAAATATCAAGAACATTTGTTATACTCATGCGTGCACACATACTCTAGGCACATACACACTTACACTACTCAGTATGTATCACTAACTAAAGCGCGCTGCGAAGCAAGTTGCGAACAAAGGTTTTGCAAGCGACCTGAAAAGTTGAAAATCAACGAGCACAAACTTGCAGCAAGGATATACTATGCTTACAGTTATACATATAGTACAACTATGCGACATTTATTAGCATACATTTAGGCGTGTAAGATGAGAGCTGCCAACAAATTACTACCGATTTACGCAAGGCAGCATGTTGTTTGTGCAGCAGGTAGCGCGAAAAGTCAAATATTAAAAAAATGGAAGTAAAATGGCGAAATAGAAATGGAAACGAAAACGAAAACGAAAATAAAAAGTATGAGAAAGATATGCAGGTAAAATCATAAAATGAAATTCGAACCTGAGAGGAAAAGACAATGAAAATTTGTAAGGTAAAAAGTAGTGAGAAGCGATGAGAATTCTTCAATAACCTTCAAAATATTCTTATTTTAACATAATTTTTTTAGGGTTGCCACCTAAATTCGATATTACAAATAATATAAATTTTTATTTTTGCAAAAAGTTGTGTAAATTTAAGTCTCGAAAATTTTTATTTAAAAAATTTTTTTTGAGTTGCCACCCAAATTGGATATTACAAATAAAATATTAATTTATTTTTTTTCAAAAAGTACTGATAAGTGAAGAGAATATTTCAATAGAAAATTTTTATTTAAAAAAATTTTTTTAGAGTTGCCAGCCAAATTGGATAATACAAATAAAATAGAAATTTATTCTTTTTTTTCCAAAAAGTACTGATAAGTGAAGAGAATATTTCAATAGAAAATTATTATTTAAAAAATTTTTTTTAGAGTTGCCACCCAAATTGGATAATACAAATAAAATATAAATTTATTCTTTTTTTCAAAAAGTACTGATAAGCGAAGAGAATATTTCAATAGAAAATTTTTATTTTAAGACAATTTTTATTAGAGTTGCCACCTAAATTGGATATTACAAATAAAATATAAATTTAATTTTTTTTCAAAAAGGAGTGATAAGTGATGAGAATATTTCAATAGCCTCAAAAATTCTTATTTTAAGACAATTTTTATTAGAGTTGCCACATAAATTGGTTATTACAAATAAAATAAAAATAATTTTGTTTTGCATTTAAAAAAGTCATTGGCCCTATTATAATTAAAGGAAAAAATTAAAAAACATAAAATTATTAAATAGAGTCGCCAACAGCTTTAAAAAAATTCGAAAATTTAATGAGTTCAAAATGAAAACTGCTAAGTAAAATAAGAGTAAAGAAGTCGTAAATTAATTTTTTTTGAGAACAGGGTTGCCAACTACATATATGAGATTAAAAAAGAAAATAAGAGTGCTACCCATATTGATAATTTCTGTAATAACTGAAAATACAAAAATAATATAAAACAGTGACAACTTTATTCCCTAAGCCATCATGCTTTAATAGCACGTGCGTTGCATATTTTCGGGCGAATTGTTGTATGTGTTTGTGTAGATTGTAAATAAAAAATGTGTAATTGACGCTGATGGCAACAGATTTTACGTGCTTTGAACACTCTCACAAACACCAAAATGATTGTTGAATTGAATGCCGTCAATCAAACGCGATATGGCTTAGCGCACTTTTAGGCGCTGTAAAAGTATTTTCATTTTAAATATTCAGTACAATGCATAGCATTGTTGATGCGATTGTAGGTTTGAAGCTAACAAAAAATATAGCACTTTTACAATAGGTTATATAAATATATGTACATACACATGTATATATTTGGAGTGAATCCTAAATGTAGGCAATATTTTTTCAGATACAAAAAGCTTTGTTTACATGAAAAAAGATAAATGAGAAGTGATAAAAGCAATATTTTGAGCGTAGTTATAATTGGAAAGCAGCGGATTAGTAAAAGCTATCTACAGCGCCTATAAATATGCCATGAATTCAATATAACATTTCGTGTATTTCAATGGTAATGAAAAAAAGAAAGCAATTTAGAATTTTTTTAAAAGCAGCATTATCAAATAAATAAAATTTTATTTTTCCTAAAAGTATGCAACACAATTACGGAACTTGCTAGAAAAGCGCTTTCTTTCGTTAATTAGTAGAAATTTTTTTTACAAAAGTAAATATTTACTCTCTCAAACATGTTTTTAGAAAAACACAATACAAACTTAGCTCTCAAAAGTATGCAATTATGCAAAAAGTTACTTTTTATATTTATTAGAACTTGAATTTTTTAATGTAACTGTCATTTATTAATTGAAATCATGCAATGTATTGAGAAATATGTATTAAATCTTAATTTAGCAACCAAAAGTATGCAACAGTTTTCATGAATTTGATAGAACTTGCTACTAAGGATACAATTTAATTATCTTTTTTATTTCTTTATGCATAATGTAAGTTTCAAACGCAAAAAATTTCGTTTTCAAAATTTTAAATTTGAGAAATTTTCGTTTAACCTCTAAAGTAAATCAAATAAAAACTGTTGCCGACCTCTTTAGCTGTACAACCATCGTTTACTGTATTTTAAAACTCTTAGCGACTGAACTAAGGCTGAAAGCCTGTTTATTCTGTTTTATTTTCGTCGCTCGCGGCATACTTTCAGCGGTCAGTGACTTTTAAATGGCGCCACTTGACAAATGCACAACCTACGCCAAAAACAAAATGGCTTTATAACGCTTGCGTGTTTATATTACGAGCTGATTTAATGAAATTTTATGAAGCAATTTTTATTTTGGTGCATGCAACACAAAATTAAACTTAGCACAATTAAGTGAGTTATATTTTAAGGCATGCTTTTAGGCGCTTAATGGAATTAAGTGCAATAAAGAGCTTTCGACTAGCTTCGCAGCTGCTAAGGACGTGTTAAAAAAATGTAGCTTTAATTTTTGGCCACTGAACTGAACATGTTAAACTTTTAAGCGCTTTAAGGTATGCTATAAAATTTTAAATCCCACTTTTATATTAAAAAAACTGTGACATTTTCGTAGATATTCGCTACCTTTACTTAAAAATTGCATTTCTGCTTGCTATAAGTTGCCAAAAAATTGCTCAGCCATTTGGAATGTGGAATAAAATTATCAGCGAGAATTTTTTTTGTATTTGTAATAATAAATAATTCGCAAAAACAATTTGAATAACAAATATATAAGTAAATAATGCAATTTATTTATTTATTTCGTTACTTTTTACAATTTATTTATTTAAATACAATTTTATTGGAAATTTTTTGCGGAGCCTGAAACTATGCTTCAAATAAAAATTTGCTGGGATTTTGCTGTGATTTATTGGCTTATATGAAATGAAACTGTGTGCACACAAAAACTGCGACTGAATGCCTGTTATGTATATGGAAATTGATGAAGTATTAAAACAAGTAAAAATAAAAGAAAATAATAAAATGCAAGCAAATATATGCAAGCTTTTGAATTCGAAAAAGTATATATAAAAACCAAAAGACATGAAAAAACATACAGCTATGTGTAACTTTTCCGTTCACTCAAACAATTCAGCACTTTAGCGCTTAAAATTCCGTCGGCATCATTCCAACGCACAGCAGACTTGCTCACCCATGCATATTTCTCACACACACACAAACACTAACACTCGCATATATGCATAATTTTAAAGCTACACCTTTGCACTGTCAAATGAAGTTATTGATTGCGCCATTTGCGCCTTGATAAAGTGAAATTTCATGACCCTTTAGTGGGGGCAGATACATCTTTAGGTATACATACATACATACATTGTACGTATTGTGTATAGCACTTTAGTAAAAAGCGCCACTTTTGAATACTCAAATAAACTGTTTAGATTCGCCAGTGTTTTCTAAAGTATAAATCTCTCTATTAGCTTTCTCCGCCTCAAAATTCTACTGAGTGAGTCCTGATAGTATAGTATACCTCAGCCAATCCTCATCCCAGACAAGCTTCTATAGACTTTTTCGCTTTTATGTGGTTTGTTTGAAAAATTTAACGCTTCAATGCTGACCAATTTGATTGTCTCCAATCGTAGCGCACATTTTTCGATTGAAAAGCAAAAAATAGTAAGAATAAAACCAGACTAGTTAGGCATTGCTGCAATAACCAATGAAATGAAAAAGCGTGGATTACTTCATATTTAGATTTTTGCTTAAATTTTCATAATTCTAACGTTACTTTCCAAGCTATTACATGAGTACTTTTCTATACTGGCTTCTGTACTTCAAATCTGCTAAAGAAAATTTTTTTTTAATTTAATAGGGTTGCCATTTATGCAATATTATTGATCAAAGTATTTTTCTAACTATAATTAAGATTCGTGTCTTTTTTTGCGATTAAAAAAACACTGTTCAGAATAGGTGGGAACATCTAGCAAAAAAGAATATTTAAAAAACTGAATGGCAACCCTATTAGTGCAATGTTATTGTTTAAAGTACTTTTCTCACTATAATTAAGCATCATGCCATTTAAGTGCGATAAAAAACATTATTCAGAATAGGTGGAAACCCTATCAATAGCTAAAGCCCTCCAGATATTATTTATTCTTTCTATAAAAGATGTGCACCTTTTTGTTAACTTTTTATTACACAAATATTTTTGTAAATATACATACATACATACATAGTATGTGGGAAAATTTATAGTATTTAAAACATATTTTAAAAATTACATACGTGGCAACCCTACAACCAAAGTACCGTTACCAAATCATTTTTCCGATGTTAGTCTATAATACAGCTTTTTAAGCGAGATTACAAAATGTAAAAATTAGATATGGTGGCAACCCTATTAATAATTAAGGCACTCCAGAGATTTAATATATGACGAAAAAATTCAAATAATTAATATTTATTTTTTGCCAAAATTTTTGTACGTTTAAACCTAAAATGTGCATGGCAACCCTATAAAAAATTTAATTTTTTATATAGTTTTTAACTAAAAATAAATAAATAAATACTTTTATATTTTATATCAGCAATATATTTGTTTTTTAAATTAAAAATATGCTGGCAATCCTATTGAAAACAAACAATTTAAGCATATTTTTAGGTTCATTATTTGTTTTTTTATTCTTATTAATATTTATTATTGAAATTTGGTACTTGGTAAAATGAATTTTTCAACTGCTGCACTATTACTACAAAAATGCGTTGCATACTTTCAGGCGCCATCACATTTATTTGATGCATTCAGAAAAAGTTTGTGAATTTTTAGCTTCACAATATTTATCATACACATCCATACTCTATAAATATAAAAATAAATTTAAAAACATACATTCAACGCCCAATTGTAGGCTACACTTTTTATTAACTACCTCGGAATTTCATTAAAATAATCCCACATAATTGCTCTACCCACAAAAATCATTTGTTTACTTTATTTTCCATTTTTTCTTTCTTTCGCCGGCGATCTCTCATTTCCGCTCACTTACGGGCCACGCTCAAATAATTGTAAGCCGCCATTATAATTTTACGCGCGCACGCTTGTTAAACATTTATGCGCATTTAAGAGCATTTTTCAATTTCTGACACATCAAATTTTTCATTTTACCGCACAACTAATTGCCGCAATTAACATTCGCTCAAATTCAAAGTGAGCGCCAGACAGCAACGCACGGGAAATGAAGAAGCGGCGCAGCGTCAGCGCGGAAACCGATCAAATGAGCGAGAAAATTGCGCAGTATGAGTGATAATAATTTAAGGTTGGTAAACTTGGCGGGGAACATACAATTTTTAAGCGGTGCGGCATGTGCACGCCAACAAGTATGCTAAATATTTTTTTAATACAGCCTTATACTGTAGTATACACTGTGTGTTGGCAGAAGCGCAGGCCGCAGGCATGCCTTGGGGTTGACTAAAGAATTAACGCATTAAACTGAAGTCGATGTGATTTTATTTTTTTTTTTATTTAGAAATTTTTTAATATTTTTTTATTAATTTTTTAATTTAGAATTTTTTTTAATATTTTATTTTTCGTATTAATTTTTTTTTTTTTAATTTTCTTTGCCATTTTCTTCAACAATTTTTCTCGTTATATGCTTTTTATGCTTTATGCTTGTTTCTTTTCAAATGTGCTTGTTTGTTCGCTTTCGTGCTGCTCGTTTACTTGCCACAGCATATAAGCTGCATATGCCATATATTCACTCTCCCACACTATAAGGTTCATACTTATACACAAATGTACCCACACATATGCACATTCATTTGCAAAAGTATTTTCATATATGCAAATATACGCAATTGCTAGAGACCTTCGCATATATGTATGTATTTATTTGCTGACAAATGTTTACAATTATTTAAATCTACTTTGAGGCGTCGTGGCTGCTGTACGCTGTGTTTCGTTGCATACTTTTGCGGGCAAATAAGACGCAATGCGAAAAGAACATTTCAACAACATTTCGCGAAAGAACTACGGAACATAAAACAGACAGAAAAATTATTGAAGCATAAATCAGGGCGTGAAACAGGGTGTGAGGGAAGATTTTGAAAATAAATATTTAATAAATAAATTATTTAAAATCCTAAGTACCAGGTAATATGGACAGATTCTAAAGGCTAAAGGTTTTAACAGAATTTTTATGGAAATAAAGAGAAAAAAATAAGGTTAGGACAGGTTAAAAAAGTGAGGTTAGGATAAGAAATTTTAGATTCTATGAAATAAGGAAACGGAACGGAAAGTTCGCATCTAACTTCTTTGAGTAAAGACCAGATGAAGTAGGGAAGAAACACTTACATAAATTTCGCAAAATATCGTGACTGTCGGTTAAAGGTTTAAACCAATCCAGGGAAATCAGTTCATGAGTCAAGAGTTCAGGCTGTTATAAAGCAAGAACTTAGATTTCTATCGATCCTTCCAATAGCCACAGTTTGAAGTTCAAAAAAGTTTAGACTGCAATAAAGCAACAGAACAAGATTTCTATCGACTGCTCTGTCCAAAATATATGGTACCTCAGCCAAAGTTCAATGACGGTCAAGCTGCAATACGGCAACAACGGAGTTTCTTATAGATCCTTCTTATCAGTATCCATGGGTTCAAGTTCAAAGAAATTTCAGCTGCAATAAAGTAAGAATAAAGATTCCTAACGATCCTTCTGTCCAACATACATGCGACCTTAGTGCAAGTTCAAAGAAGTACACACTGCAAAACAGCTAGAACGAAGATTTCTGTTGACTCATTTGTCCAATAGTAATAAAGCTAATAATTATCCTTCGCTCACACAGTCGATTTGAGGGACACTATCCGCATATCATCAGTATACTTTGAGTAAAAAGATTTAGGAATACTCCCAAGCTCATATTTCGAAATTACCAAAATCAGATAGCCATGTATAAAACGATCAATGAGCGCTAACTATAAGAAAGAAATATTTTACATGACAAGTGACAGATGACAAAATACCAAGCAGTTTTTGATAAAAAGAAAATAGGAACGTCATTTCGGAATCTATTCCTGGTAAGTACCAGTCCGAAAAAACAAGATGGAAATCACAATCAATATCCAATTTCAGTGTAGTCAGGATTTGATAGCTCTAAAATAAAACGTAATAAGAATACCTGACATGACAAGTGACAGCTGACAAGAGTAAAAAAGAATTTAACAAAAAAATAACGGTTAAAAATGGCGTTATAATTTATGATTATGATATCGACAAGATAGTTTCACGTTTCTCAGTTTTCGAGGCAGAGAAGTGAAAGGAATTTGTTAAAAGTGACAGCTGACAAATGCCAAAAGACAAATCACAGCTTAAATGAATTTTGATGATAAGCATAGCAAGTTACGAATGGCATACGACAGTTACGAAATAAAATATTTCATTTTAGAAGTGACAATTGACAAGTGACAAAATCAAAATGACAAGTGATAAGTCATAGGAGGCGTAAGTGAGTTAAACTAACTCCAAAACTAACCAATTAATTAAATAATTGTTACGAAAAGCTACTTAATAAAACAAATTTTAATAAAATTCGAACAAACACCCTGTATGTCCTTTACACTAGCACATTTTAAGTGAACTCATTAAAGTACTACTTGTAATTCCGGGTTTTCCGCAGAAATACTGTTATTTTTATATTACTACGATAAACATAAGGAAGCAGCAAATAATGATACAAATAAACAGCAGCAAGTAAGCATAGAAAAGAAAAATAAACAAGCAAAATGAAGCTAAAGAAGGAAATTGAGGGAAGGAGCACACAAATCGGGGGGTAACTGCTGGTCTAGGCGAGTAACTGGGGAAACGTAAGGCAGCTAAACCAATTTGTTTGCGTATTCAGAACGGCTTTATATATTAACCAATTAAATTAAAATTTTTGCTAGGCAGCAGAC
Source organism: Bactrocera tryoni (assembly GCF_016617805.1). NCBI lineage: Eukaryota > Metazoa > Arthropoda > Insecta > Diptera > Tephritidae > Bactrocera > Bactrocera tryoni. Next base: position 71,222,365 of record NC_052502.1, on the reverse strand, counting down.
AAACTGCAAAAAAACAACGGAATTAAAAAATAACAATAACGAGCTGGAAAATGGGCCAATTGATATGGAAATATATGTATGTCTTTACATTTTCTTAAGCAATAACATTTTTTAAGTGAGGGGAAGCGGAACCAATATATTTTTGAAATGGAAAGAGGTTGTGAAAAAGTATTTTTTGCAATAATAACGATGGAATACTTGCAAAAAATGAAAGTTACTTAGAATTTTATTTCTATGGAAATATTTTGTTTCTATCTAAAATTTGTCTTTATGCGGTTTTAAATTTTTTTGAAAAACGATTTTTTTATTTTTAGAAAATAAAATGTTTTCATATACATATTTCAAATATAAAAAACTTGTATGTTTTTATATAACATTTCCAAATTTGCAACTGCAAAATTTGAATTTTTTCAAATTTTTTTTGCGAATTTTGAAAATTCCAAAAATATTTTGAAAAAATTTAAAGTGCGGAAATATTTTGTTTATGTCTAAAATTTGTGTTTATGCAGAATTAAATTTTTTTTAAATAAAATTTTTTTTCATATACATACATGTACATACATACATACATATGTATGTATGTTATTTTTTAAAAAGTAATTTTTTTTTTAGATATTTTAGATACAAATAATTTTTATGTTTTATACACCATTTGAAAATTAGAAACGTGTGCAACTGCAAAACTTGAAAATTTGTCAAAAAATTTTTTCGAATCTTCAAAAAAAAAAAAATTCCAAGAAAATTTGGAAAAACTTTTTCAAAATATTTTAATTTTTATGACTTGCAATACTCCAGAATTAAACATCACAACAATTAAAAATTTACGAAAATATTATTTCATTTTTGAGCGGCGACTTATACGCCTTAGCTTATGTACATATACATACATATGTATGTATGTATGGATGTACATATGTATGTATGTATACCATGTAGTTTCTCAAAAAAATAATTAACTGTATACTGTAACTATCTGTTAACGCTACTAACTTAAAATGTATGTCGTTATTTTTTATTTATATGCAATAAGTACAAAAAAATATTTTTTTTTTTACTTTTTATTTTATGTATTGTATTTCAACGTTTAAAATACTTTTCGCAGCACAAAAAATTTTTATTTCTTGAGGGAAAAAATTTAATAAATTGACTTAAAATATTTCAGTGGTCACTTATACGCCATGTCATGCGTGTGGCCAAATAATAATTAACTGATACAGCTACTATCTTTTAACGATGATCAGATTTACATAAAATGTTTCTGGAAAAAATTATGAAAATTTTATAATTTTTTTTATAAAAATTATATTTATAATTAAATTTTTATAAAAAATTAGAAAAATATTATGAAAAGTTGCGAAATGTATATAATTTTTTTATAAAATTTTATAATTTTTTTTTTATTTTTTAAAAAAATATAGAAAATATTATGAAAAGGTGCGAAATTAAATATATATATGTATATTCATATGTGACCTGGTCTACGGAAAGGGGGCTTAGGTGTCAAAAAACGGAGAACAATTAATGAGATAACGAGAAACGGACGACTATTTTTAACATCTTTTCCCAGAAAACTAGTTTTCGCACGTTAGCTCCCTTTTCGTAGACCAGGTCACATATATGTTTTTTTTTACAATATTTTTGAAATTTTTTCTGCGTAATTATTAAATTTCTCACGACTAAAAATCATATTTTTGCAACACTGCAACACTTAAAATTCCCTCAAGTAAAAAATGGAAAAAAAGCCAAAATAATATTTCATCTTTCAAAAGTTACTTATACGCCAAGGTACACAGGCAGCCAACGCTTCCCAGCAAGTATTCTGAAGCCTGCAATTTACCTGGTATTCTCAAGCACACACGCACACATAAAACAACAATAAATGCTGCATAATGGATGAATGTTATTGTTATTGTTGTATATAACATTTTTTTTTTTGCATTTTGTTCAAGGATAAACTGAATTTCTGCAAGTGTGAATATTTTTGTATGCTTTTTTGTGCCGCTGTAGCATTTTAACTTCATCTTTCGTTGCTTCACCAGCGGCTGAGTGTAAACACTCAAATGCGTGTGTGTTTGCGCTGCTCATTGTTGTTGCTTTAGTGAGCGTAGCGAGTTTGCCTGCAGGCAATCAGCTTGTTTGACTCCATTCTTTAGCTGCTGAATTTATTGCTTTTTTTGCAGTTTTTTTTTGTTTTTTTTTACTTTTCTACTTTTTGTCTTTCATTTTATATTTTGTGTTGTTTTTTGTTTTCTGTTTGCTTTCGCTTGCCTTTCGCCATTGTGTTTTGTGCTTCACTTAAGCAAATGTCATTACGCGCCACTTTGTAGCTTATTGGTTGTTGGCATTGATGGAGGAGCTGTCTGCCAGCTAAGGCAAGCAGACACCTTTCTAATGTGATTTTTGTTCTTGCTGTTTACTGCACTTACGTACACCTTCAGCTGCAGCTTTCGCATTTTTCGTGCCATTCATACATGGTGGAGGGTTTTTCATTTCATTTTACTACTTTTGCTTTCTTTCTTTGTTTAATACTTTCTTTCCATCTTTTCCTTAATACATTCGCGCTTCAGCTTCATCAATATTTTTTCATTCATCGAAGCATACTTTTGGGCACACAAGGCCAGACGTTCCCTGCCGACTTCGTGTTGTTGTTGCAATTCAAAAAAATTACTGTAAAATTTGCTTGAAAGAAATTCATATAATTTCTCATAAAATTACAAGTTAATTATAACAAAATTTTGTAAACAAAAATATTAATCTTTCCCTTCCTTTTTTAATTTCAGGTAAGAAAATATATTACTGGCTTTTGGGTATGTACAATTTATGATTATTTATTATATAATATAATAATTTTTATCCCGCATAGCATACCACTGCAGAAAAAATGTTGAACCATACCAAAAAAAATATTTTTATATTCTCTAATATTTTTATAAATACATATATATTTATATTTTTTTCATTTGATTGATGACGCCCATTTGACTGCCCGTAAAACTTTTAACAAAATCCCAACTGTTAGGATAGCAACAAAAACTTTCATAAATTTTCAAATCGCATGGCCATTACCAGCCGAGGGCAGTCGTCATCAACAGCCACAAACATTCATCTCTTTACTTTTCTTATATTTCTTTCCCGTTCCATTTCTTCAAAGCTACTTTCTTTTTCTCTTTTCTCGCATACTTTTGCTATTTCGAACATTCATATTGGTTGCACTTAATTTATTTGCTGCGCTTAATGTCAGTGAATTCTGTAGAAACTGTAGAAAGCAAATAAACTGGTTATAAATTACAATTTCGAGAAATGTGTGGAAAGAGAAAGAGCTGTGGTTTTGACTAATGAAATGATTTTGAGGTTTAATGGGAGGAGTATGAAAAGTTTGGTTAGAAGTTGAAATGTTTAGGTTAATTTAGAAACAAAAAACGAACTATTTTATCAAATAAACTTAGATGATAATTTGGTAGGAGCTATTAGGAGATTTAGTTTTTTTATTGCTACTTTTTTCTATACACAGTTACAGTATTTCTCTAAGAATTTAAAATCTGAGAGTAGATTTTAGAATAAGGATTCCGTATGATCAATTACCTAGTCACTATCTCATTAAATAAACCCTCAAGAAGTTTGTTTCGTTTTCTAACGATTTTTTCTCTATAAACGAAAGCGACTTGACTAGTCCTCACATTAACTCGGATATTCTCAAACCAAAACCAGTTGAGTTAACATTAATCATAGCTTTAATTTGGAACTTCTTCCGAAAGATTAACTTCGCTCTATTTTTCGTTTCCAGCTTCATCTTTTCTACTTATCTCCTCACTTTCTGTGACAATTCTTGTTTATGGGTTTGAGAGTAAAATTATCGGATTGAAGATTCTTATGCGTGCTAACTATGAAAACACATAATTACCCTCCCTTTCTCTCTATCTCTTTCTTTTTCCCTCTTTCTTTCTCCCTCTTTCGTTCTCCCTCTTTCTTTATCTCTCCGCCCTCTCTCTCTATCTGTCATGAACATGATTATCGCGCGAGCTCTCTGGCTCTTTCTTTCTTTCTTTCTCCCTCTGCTCTCTTTCCCTCACGCCGTCCTTTTCTCTCTTTCTATCTCCAACTGCTCTCTTCTCTCTCCGCCCTGTCTCTCTCTATCTGTCTCTAGCGTGACAACAGCATTTCATCTTATTAAGATTAGTAAAATTACTACTTACACCTCTCACTTTCTCTTTCTGTCTCATTAATACTATCCGTGACATTCTTTTTCGACTGAAAATTTTCAGTTTATTATTTCTTGTTCAATTTCAAGTTGACACTTGAGCAACGCGACCGTTGCTCGCTCTCATTTTCTACTGTATTATATCTCTATTGCTTTTTGTCTCTCTCTTACTCTCATTCTATCCGCTGTCTCTCTCTCTCTCTCTCTGCTCTATCTTTCTCTCAACCTCCGTAACAACCGATTAAAACCCTTTTAGCAATGAAAACTATATTTACTTAGAGCTTTCACCCTCTCTTTGCGTCGCTTTATCACTCTCAGCGACAACTGATCTCCTTTAGATGAGAATTATGTTATGAGTTTATTTTTGTTGGCAGCTATTTTTCATTTTAGCTTTATCTTTCCCACTCTTTCCTATTTTGTTGAGAATTGTGCAGAGAGATCGATGAATAAGATTGTTTAGATCTATTTTCCTCTTTGTGTCTAATTCTCACTCTGTGGCAACTGATTAGCTCCATTCGGAGAATATATTGTGAGTTTAAATATTGTAAATACTTCGATTTAGCTCTTTCTCTCTCTCTCTCTCTCTCTCTCTTTCTCTCTGTTCCTCGGTCTATGTATGAACAGCTCACTTCGAATTAAATCACTCTCTATTTTCTACGCTCTGTACTACAGATCACTTCGTACTGTACTGTCAGCACTCGCTTTCTCACGCTCAGCGCCAACTGACCACTTTGCTTGTGATCTTCTTCGTAGGATTTATGTTGTGAAATCAAAGACCGCAAACACTTAACAATGATAATTACTAGATGTTCTTCCAATTTGTTTTCCTCGCCCTTGATAACAATTTTTCTCTTTATGATTGAGAGTTATAATGTATGATTGATGATTATGTACTATTTTTAGCTCTATCTTCCTTTCCTTCTCACACTTAGTGTTAGCTGGAAACTTTTCATCTTGGATGCTGTGTTGAAATTGAGATTGAATAATATATAATTGTCACTTTCTTGCTTCGAAATCACTCTTTCTCTTTCTCTCTATCTACTCATCTCGTACTTCGATCGATCTCTCTCTATCTCTCTTCGTCGCGTACTTCGAGATCTGTGGACTTCGATATTTATCGCTCTCTCTCTTTTCAGTTCTTACTTGAAGTTCTATCTCTCCCTTACTTTCTTTCCACCCATTGTATTGCTAACTAATTTTAAAGGCTGTCTTTCTTCGGACTAATATTTTCCTATTTCTCTTCTAGGTTCTTGAGGTGTATCAAGATCCAAATTCAGTAAATCTCTCGTCATTTATTTAGTTCTAACAAGCGTTTCAGCACTCAGCATCGTTGCATCGTTGCATACTTTTGGGCATCAGATTTATTCGGTGCAGCTTTTCGCACTTGATATTGAATACTTTTCATTAAATTAAATACAAAAATATTTTGTATATTCTTCAGCATGAGTTTATGTATGCGCCCTTAGAACGTGAGAAATTTCCTTTGTTTATTGAGACTTGGCTGCTCGTCTGACTAACTGATTCGCCGAGACTGATGCGCATATAAATTTAAGAAATAACTCATCGACAGGCGGCGCATTGGCTAGTATATAGATGAGAGGAGAATGTGACGGAAAGGTGGAAAGGAGAAACATATTTGCACTCTACATACGTGCTTTTCCACTGAGAGATATTTTTCGCTTGTATATGTGTGATTTAGGGTGCATCTACATGAACTGGAGGACCTTTTGGCGTTTTCCAAATAAATCATTATTCCGTACGTGATGTGAGTGCGTTGCAATTTAAGGGCAAAATAAGTCAGAGAAAAACAACAAAAAAATCAAACAAAAACTAAGTGAAAATTTATCAAGTTGACCTTTCTATTTTTACACGTTCCAAATGTAGTCGCAAAACAAGTAATAAAAAAAACGGTGACATGAAAAGCAAGCACCTTTTCATAGCTCAAGTTACCGCCAAATATACATACATACACTCATACACATGTTAGAAGACCACATATGGAAGTTACAAGCGTGAGATATTGTAAGAGTTGGGTTTGAAGGTTAAGCGTCATTGTGTGCGTGCGAGTGTGTGAAGTGACGCCTTCGGCCACACATGGCGCACAAAGTGTTGAGCGTACGAAATAAAGGAAAAAAGGCTTGTATTATTATTTCGAGACAGACGATAGAAAGATAGACAGATTAGCAGAAAAACGTGCATTTATATATATTTATATGTGACACATGAGCGCAGAAGAAGGTAGAGACAGACTATTATTAATAATATCACAACTTTCATCTGACGATCTCTTCCAGGCTTTGCTGCTTCTGGGCAGCTTTAATTTTGCCTCAAATAGCTACAAAAGTTTCAACAGAAAATAGTTTCATTGGTTGATTATGCCCATAGCTGTTGAATGAAACTCATCAGCTTTATGGACAATCTGAAATCGACATGGAACGAAAAGTGAATTATATTACTTTGAAATATGTAGAAATTCCCAGAAGAATAACAATCTAATTGTTAAAACAAGCTTCGAATTAAGCTGTCAAAGTAAGAGGCGTAGAATTTCCTAGAGAGATAGCAGTCTAACTGTCAAAACAGCTGGGAAGTTAAGCTGTCAAAGTAAGATATGGAGAATTTTCTAGCGGGATAGCAGTCTAACTGTCAAAACAGCTGGCAAATTAAGCTGTCAAAGTAAGATATGGAGAATTTCCTAGAGGAATGGCAATCTAATTGTCAAAACAACCTTCGATTTAAGCTGTCAAAGTAAGAGGCGTAGAATTTCCCAGAGGGATAGCAGTCTAACTGTCAAAACAGCTGGCAAGTTAAGCTGTCAAAGTAAGAGATGTAGAATTTCCTAGAGGGATAGCATACTAGCTGTCAAAACAAGCTTCGAATTAAGTTGTAAAAGTAATGTGTGTGGGGTTTTTCGAGGGATGACAGTCTAACAACTGTCAAATTATGCTGTTGAAATAAGAGTAGTAGGAGATATAGAATTTCCTAGGCGGATAGCAGTCTGACTGTCAAAAAGCTGTCAAATTAAGTTGTCAAAGTAAGAGATGTAGAATTTCCTAGAGGGATAGCGGTCTAACTGAAAAGCTAGGCTCTCAAATTAAAAGGTTTAGAATTTTCTATACGGATAACAGTCTACCTGTCGAAAAAACTATCGTAGTGAGCTGCCAAATCAAGAGATGTAGATTTTCCTAGAAGAATAGCATTCTAGTTGTCCAAACAACCTTCGAATTAAGTCGTCAAAGTAAGAGATGTAGAATCTCCTAGAGGGATAGCATACTAGCTGTCAAAACAACTGTCGAACTAAGCTGTCAAAGTAAGAGGCGTAGAATTTCCTAGAGGGATAGCAGTCTAAATGTCAAAAATCTGTTAAGGAAGGCTCTCAAAATAAGAAGTGAAAATTTCTTACAGAGATGGCAGTCTAACTGTCGGAACAGCTGTCAAAGAAAGCCAAGGGCTCTACCGTTGAAGGTTTTTGATTCAGTACAAGATTACGTGGAAGCAGAGAAAAAGTAAGACCTCCACTCAGGTGGAGAAGGACCATACTGCACTTGGTATCTCGTATTGACGCCAAATAGCGAAAACGACTGCCGCGAAGTTGTCAATTAGGCTATAACCGCGTAATCGGTGTCTACTCCAGTAAAGAAGAAGGAATGCTAAATGATGCCAAAAAACCAAGAAAGACTCGTTTCTTTAAATTTATTGGGACAAACTTTTGACAAATGAAACATATCGCTAGAGAAGTCTTTCAATTGAGCATCTGATCACAACATTTATCGCATGAACAGAGTAACATTAAGTATAACAATCTGTTCCGTCAAATTCGTATATTCGTATATAGCGAAAGAGGTTGGTCTTGTGGGAACGAGGAAGTCCTTGGAGTGCCACAAAGAGTAGTCGCGCCTTAGGAATTACGCCACTGTTAACAGGTATGAATTTAAAAAGTATAGGGCTCTAAGGCGAAACCAGAATATAATGAAAATACTGTCAGTCTGTCTGCAATTGGTGTGTACAGCTGATTTGACCAATAAACTTGCGATATTTTGTGTTCCCGACCTATACCGACATACGGTTGTAATGCCAGAAGAGAAAAAAAGCAGAGGATGGTCACCGAGCCATATATGTACATACATATACAAAATTTTATTAAAATCACTAAATTCTAAAAAAGTTGAGAACTGCTTCAAAGTGAAGAAAACAAGCATATGTGTATTTCCTGTATGAAAATCACGCACGCTTACCACTCAGTCTTAAAATGTCTTACAATAACAAAAATTTAATATCATACCAATTCATGCACTTCAAATCCTTTCAATCAAAATACGCTTCGTACTCAATTCAATCATAGCCAAAACAACATTTAAAACTACATTAAATTAACGAGCAAGCAGCAACAAAGTTGACTTTATCTCTATCTCTAGTTCTAACCGCCATCCCCCCATCACCATCGCGCCACCCCTGCACCACAACACATGCAGTAAAACATCAATATTTATTCAAGTTCAGTGAAATGCTGTGGCTTATGGCGAACACATCAAAACTTTTATTACTTTTCGCAATTGCGATTTGAAGAATGTCAAACACAAACGCACGCAACGCACTTACGAACAGCATGCCTGGTCGCTAGTCAGCGATATATACGAGTGTGTAGCGTCAGCGCTCAACAACGAGCCACGAATAGTAAGTGATTTTCGTAGCCAAAAACTTTTGTATTTAGGGCGCGCACACAAGTGGGGTCAGTTGCAGTTCAAATGCACAACAAAAAAATAAAATAAATATTTATGTATTGTATGTGTGCAGACGAAATGAAAATGGCATAAAAGAAATGTCTAAAATAAATAGAAAATATCCATCAAAATCATACAAGCGAAAACTTCAATTTCAGACAGTGAAATGCATTTTCTGCGGAAATATACAAAAAAATTATAAAAAAATAATTTAATAAATTAAAAAAAAAATTGGAAAAATATGCAAACAAATCTGCCTCGTCTACAACCAAACTATAACACCCTACACAGCTGCATTTCTTATCGTATGAAAGGGTATACAAAGTTATTAAACTTTGTTTCTAGCGGTTAGTATGTACGACAGCTATATGCTATAGTGCTCCGATCAGAATAATATTTTTGGAGCTAGTACCTTTGCTCTGTGCAATATTCCATACCAAATTTCGTGCGAATAACTTGTCAAATAAAAAAGTTTTCCATACAAGCACTTGATTTTGATCGGTCAGTTTGTATGGCAGCTATATGCTATAGTGACCCGATCGGAACAATTTTAACATAGATTATGCCGCCGTCTTAGACAAAAATCTGTGCCAAATTTTGTGAAGGTAACTTGTCAAATAAAAAAGTTTTCCATACAACCACTTGATTTTGAACGGTCAGTTTGTATGGCAGCTATATGCTATAGTGACCCGATCGGAACAATTTTAACATAGATTATGCCGCCGTCTTAGACAAAAATCTGTGCCAAATTTTGTGAAAGTAACTTGTCAAATAAAAAAGTTTTCTATACAAAGACTTACTTTTGAACAGTCAGTTTGTATGACAGCTAAAGGCAATAGTGGTCCGATATCCGTCATTTCGATAAGTAAGCAGCTCCTTGAAGAGAAACAGACGTGTGCAAGATTTTAGAATTTTAGCTTAGAAACTGTTCGATAGACAGCGAGTTGTAGCCAACTCGACTCAGCTTGACAGGCTGATCATATGTACATATATAAGGTATACATATGTATGCCTATGAAGTTTCCTCATGACAAACTTAACACACCCTGTTAAGGGTATACAAAAAACTAATACCACTATAAACGCCCTAGACGGCGCGACAATCCACTATCCACAGTAGTGGCACACTATTTCATTTTCATTCTCGCTCGCATATTTGTCTTCCTTATATAATTTTTTATGTTCGTTTTTACTAAAATTTTTATACGCGCTTGCAGTTGTTATTGTTTAGACTGGCTTTGTGCGAAAACAATAATCTGCTGGTGGTCGCATAAAACTACGCGTATGTCGCATTGAAAATTGCGGATAACGGTAATGGCGAGCGATACGTTGCCAGTAGTAGTAAGTCAACTATCAGTTTATGAGCAAAAAATTTCTGGGATTTATGCCAAAAAAGAAGACGTAGCAATAGAAACATAAAAAAATACAATTTGCAGCATTTCGGCGACTACAAGAGGTTGCATGTGGCATGTGGCACGTGCCAAGCAAATTAAAGCAGCGTCGTATAGCGAAAATATATGTGGAAGTCAACTAATATGAACAAACAGGCTTGTGGACAAATTGTTATACATTATTGTGGTACGGAAATTTTTTTTAAATTAAATTCGAAATTTTATCAAAACTTGTTTTAAGGTACTACGTAGTTTATTTTTAATGCAAAATTTGAAAGAATTTTAAAAATTAGCGTAAAACCAAAATTTCTTAACTTAGCTTTAAAATACAGAAGGAACTAGTTAATTTTTCATTTTGTTTCAAACTAGTCCATAACTAGTCCATAAGTAAATAGTTTGAATTTATTGACAGAATTTTCTCTTATGAAATATTAAAAGACCAAGTACTTTTTACACATTTTTCAAACTAGTCGGTAACTAGTCCAAGTGTAAATAGTTTGAATTTATAATTCCTTAAATGCGGTTTTGTAGTATGAAAATAACTATTTTATTATTTTCCATTTTTTTTCATCTAGTCCATAACTACACCAAATTTAAGTAGTCCATATCGTGTTCAAAAGTAATCATCTGCTTCATTTCAAGCCAAAGATACATATCAGAATTACTTTCCGCTTTCAAATGCAGAAAAACCAATTATTTTTTAATACTTTATCGACTAGTTTAGAAGTACTTCAAATTTTAAAACTAGTTTGGTATCATGGAGCTTTTGTTGGGTCCAGCGTTAATTATAAGACAATTATTTAATAATTGTTAATCTGAGGTAGGTAATATTATCACAATATATTTGAAACGAGTACGTTATATCACTCATACTCACAACTCTCATCCAATTTACACTAGTGTATTTAGAATTGGTTTGTAACTGATTCATATTGTATTGAAATTTGAAACAAACTATACCAAAATTGTCAAAAAAGCAAAACAATTTAATGGCGAAGATTTACGAAATAAATATTTACAAAAAATGCATGCTTGTCAATCATTTTATATTATTAACAAACGACTGGAAACTCTATTTAAATGGATCACACTTATTAAATACTCAGTTCATCGCTTGACCGACTGACACAAATATGCTTGACGTTCAACAATCAAGCAAAAGAAACATAATTTTTATAATGCAATGAAATCTTCAATCATTTTATATTATAAAATAATAATATTTAAAAATTAATATTTGTATATAATATACATCAAACCTACCCTGAAACTAAATTTAAACGAGCTACACTTACTAAATATCCAGCTTATCACCTGATTGAACGACACAAATATGCTTGACAGTCAACAATCAAGCAAGTCAAAAATCATTTATACAAGAAAGAAATGAAAACGACTATAAACTAAATTTAAATATCCAGCTTATCACCTGATTGAACGACACAAATATGCTTGACAGTCAACAATCAAGCAAGTCAAAAATCATTTATACAAGAAAGAAATGAAAACGACTATAAACTAAATTTAAATATCCAGCTTATCACCTGATTGAACGACACAGATATGATTGAAATTCCACAAACAACCAAATAAAGGATTCTTTTATACAAAAAATAAATGGAAATTACTAAAAACTAAATTTAAATAGATCACACTCGCCAATACCCAGCTTATCACCTGATTGAACGACACAAATTTGCTTGAAATTCAGCAAACAACCAAATAAAGTATCCTTTTATACAAAAAAGAAATGGAAACAACTAGAAACTAAATTGAAATGGACCACACTTACGAAATATCGAGTATATCACATGATTGAACGACACAAATATGCTTGACATTCAACATTCAAGCAAAGCATAAATTAAATCGAAGAATATCAAGCAACTATGTTGGCAAACTTTTACTTGATGAAGAAACCAATTTAAAATTTGTGCGCAATAAGTTACAATTTGACAGCTGTCATTTAAATTTGCTTCAAATTCCCAATCCTGTGGAAAATTATACGGCTTACCCTCCTTTAATATTATTATTTATTTTATTAAAAGCGATTTGGACACCTCAATGATGCAGTTAATCTCAATGAAGTTTGATTTGTTGTGACAGGTGTGAAAAAAACGAAATCAAGTGCCATGTGTGCACTTTGATTGAACGCTTGTAGCTTGTTTGTATGCAAATGAAGCCCTTTAGAGAAATGATTTTCCTTGTTCATATTTTATTTTTATTTGTCTCACTTTCTACTGAATATTTTTGTGCCTTGCTTTTATTTTTATACGTTGCCTTTATTTTTCAATCTTACCCTTTTCTGCTTGTTAATGCGTCCGAGTTGACACGCAAAATCTATTTGCAATTGTCAACAATTTTGTTTATGTGATTTTTTGCCTCAGCACGGTTTTGTGGGGGCGTTGGCTTGTCTACATTTCTTCGAATTTATATACAAACATACTTATTTTACAGCAGGTCGTACAAATGACAGGCGGCACGTGGCCATCATTTAAATGACCTAACCACAGCAACATATGCTTGTCATTGAGATGGACACAAGCACAGTCGAAAATAAAATAAACAAAAGAAATGAGAAAAAATAATAATTTTCATGACAACAAATTATCAAATATGATGTGCTAGATATGAAAGACTGTTGGGTATAGGGAAAAGCTTGGGTAATTCATATATTTAAAATATGTGGCATAAATTTAGGATAATGAAACTTAGACAAGTAATTTTGTTGTCATACATAGTTACAATGGCAACAGTACTTATGCAGCACACAAAACTACTTGAAATTTGCATTCAAGCATGCATCAATCATATTCAAGCATATACACAAATTTATATTTTATACAGGAAACAAATGAAACAATTATATAGATTGCATTTTGCAAGATTTGTGCGTGAAATTTTGGCATCAATCATTACCTGCATGTATGGAATTGCCACAGCTAAAGTGCTATTTCATTGATTGAAAATTTAAAAAAAGAAAACTTGCATCGATTTGAAACTACATCAATTGAAGTGCTTGTAAAATGCTAAAAACTAGTTGAAATTTGCATTCAAGCATGCATGAATTATATGCAAGCATATACGAAAATTGTTATTTTATTCCGAAAATAAGAAAAGCGTTTGCATGGATTGCACTTTGCAACATTTGTCTATAAAATTGTACCATCAATCATTGCTGTTTCAGCTAAAATGCTACCAAAGTCATATACAAATTAAAAACTTAAAACATGCATTGGAAATAAAACAATTTAAATTCAAGTACTTGTGAAACGCTCAAAACAGTTTGAATTTTGCATTCAAGCATGCATCAATCATATTCGAGCATATTATAAAATTGCTATTTTATTTAAATTCAAGTACTTGTGAAATGCTCAAAACACATTAAGTTTTGCATTCAAGCATGCATCAATCATATTCAAGCATATAGCAAAATTGTTATTTTATTTCGAAAATAGAAGAAGTGAATGCGTAAAATGCTCTTTTTAGTATTTTTATATGCATTTTAACCATCAATCATTGCTTGTACATATGTAAGTGATTGTAGAACTTTAAAGGCTACTAACTTTATATTAAATTAAAAATTCGTTAAAAAGTAAAAAATACAATATATTACAGTTAAAACAAAGCATCAATCACAGCTTTTACTGTTTCATAACGTTGTACCGAAATACGTATGGGTTATAAATCTTAACATTTTAACAGCTTTGCTATTATACTGCAGTTTTACTATTTTTGAGAAAAAAATTTTAAGTAATTACTAAAAGGTGTGATCATCAGTTATAGTGCTGTAACTAAGTTACATATTTTATTACTCAATCACGAGTTTTAATTACCTTATTCTTTATATATTTTAGTATTTAAGTCGTAAAACTTACTTTCAAGTATTCAATCATAATCAATCATTACAAAAATGTATCTTTTATTATTTTACTAAAATTAATTTAAATTGTTATTACGTAATTGCGTTGTTTTTAACAAATTTAGGCACGTAGCAAGAAGTTACGTTCTTATCAATCATTTGCCAATACTTTTAAATTATTAATATATACATATATAGATGAATAACAGTTATTTCTTATTTTCGCCGCTTATTCCACATAAAACACATTGTATGATATATTCAAGCATTATAAACATTCACCTTTAATATATTTCACTGCAATCAGTTTAAAAAAAGCATTTGAATTTCTTTATTTCATTAATTTTGTATCCATCGGTCGAATTCAAGCATTGACGATCAATTATTTTTTAAGTTTAGTTCAACAATTCTAATTTCATTGTATTGTTTGTAGCGCATACAAACTGTTTCTCGTTCAACTAACGCATCTAAAACTCCCCTTCAAGCACACAAGCATGTTCAAGCATCATTAAATGTATCTATTATTTTTGTTTGTATTATAAAAATTTGACTTTAACAAAATTTTCTTTATTTCGACTACTTTTAAACTCATCAATCACACGAAAGCGTTGTCAATCATATTTGAAAATTATTAATATTATGATTTCGAGTCTATTGAATTGCAGGTGGTAGTTTTTTTATTAAATAATACGTAGAAAACTACCGTTCAAGCATACAATCATGTTCAAGCATTTTTATCATGTACTTTTTATTCTTTTAGGGCTTAGATGTGTGAATTTTTAAAGAATTTTCGTTGTTTTTACCACTTTTGGACACACTAATCACACGCAAGCACTGTCAATCACGCTACAAAAATATTTTTTAATATAATTTCACATTTGTCACACTGTGCATGGTTAATATTTGGTATTTTTCGCATTTCCATTACCACAACAGCTTGTCATAGTGCTCGTCAGACGACGCCACATTGCTCTGATTGTGGTTGCGGCTTTTCACATTTACCTATACATATAAATGTGTGTGGGTATGTGTGCGTGAGTGCTGTGGTTACTGTGGCATTACCATAGCACGCATTCTACTTTGTTTATCTGATGTGCTTAACAGTGAAAGGTGACTGCCACATGTCCGAATGCTGTAATTCCGCCACAAGTAAAGTTTTTGCCTTACATTTCTGGCTTTACATGCTCTCTAGATATTATATTAAAGTGCTTGTGGGTCTACTGCTTAATTCAATGTGCATACTTTGCATGTCTCACATATACATACATATGCGTATGCAGTACTTTTGCTCGGCATGTGCTCGTATTTGTTATTTACTTTTTTTTGTACTTGCAGAAGAATTTCTAAAATTCTGGCACGTGCTCCATTTTTCCACTCATCATTTGAAGAGCAAGGTAAACTAGAAAACTACGTTGCACTTGCACATGCTTAAACATGTATGTATGTATGGATGTGTGTGCGGACATGGCTATTTATATAACAACACTGACATTATGTGACCTGCGTGCGGCCAACTATCCTAGTCACTGTCAGTCTGTCATTCCACCATTTGGCTTTGCTTTACTTTTATTAATCCTGTTGTTGCTTTTGTTTTTATATTAATGTTTTGTTAAATTTTCTGCCTTTATAGTTATCATTCATTATATTCACAGCGCGCTGCTATTGAATAAATAATTTTTCTATTAAAAAACCGACTGCGTGACTAGAAATTTTAAAGGCAAAGCGACAGGTCGAAGGACAAAGCTTGAAAATAGTGACATGAAAGTCGTTCAAGGTTTCAATTTCAAATAATAAACATTTCTCATTAATTACTTTAATTAAACAGTTTCAAGGCTATCGATTACAGACCAGATTTGTTGAGAGTGCGTACGAATACTTATTTTTATAACGGTATATATGCACGATTTCCTTAGCTCCATCTCAAAATTAACTAAATTTAGCAAAAGTCAGGGGAAAACAGTTTGAGAGACAATTGGTTATAGTCAGCTCAAAATGTTGTTGTTGGAGTAGCGTATTTTTTCACCGAATAAGAGCTCTTGGTCGGGTAAAATCCAAGTCAAATCCTGCAACGTAGAAGCAGCTGTTGTGGGCATAAATCTATATACCATCTCAGTGGTTCGCTCTACATAATATGTAGTATATAATTACGTATGTAGTATATAGCGACATTGATAAGAAAAATCTGAACATTTCTAAATTGAGTTACAAGCTGTTCTAAACTAAATATACCTTCTTGAGCTTATCTAAACTAGTCCAAATTGAGGTAGGTACGAATTCGGGTTAGGTACGTGTTGCAGCAGCTTCACTCAAATTTATTTTGAGTCAAAACCTTCATTGTTTTGCCACATCATAAGATCAAATTTGATACGGACTGACAACATTTTTACATACTTTAATACAAGTCTTTATTATCGCTTTCAAAACGTTCAGTCCGGGTCAAATTTGATCAGATAGTCAGGCTGCCAAAAGCAACATTTTCACGTACTTTAATGCAAATCTTTATTATCGCTTTCAAAAAATTAAGTCCGGCTCAAATTTGATCAGATAGTCAGGCTGTTAGTCTTTATAATCGCTTTCAAAAAGTTTAGTCCGGGTCAAATTTGATCATATACTCAGGCTTCCAAAAAACAACATTTTCACGTACCTGAATACAAATCTTTATAATCGCTTTCAAAAAATTCAGTCCGGGTCAAATTTGATCAGACAGTCAGGCTGCCAAAAAACAACATTTTCACGTACCTGAATACAAATCTTTATAATCGCTTTCAAAAAATTCAGTCCGGGTCGAATTTGATCAGATAGTCAGGCTGCCAAAAAACAACATTTTCACGTACCTGAATACAAATCTTTATAATCGCTTTCAAAAAATTAAGTCCGGGTCAAATTTGATCAGACAGTAAGTCTTTGGTTTTATATTTATACTTACATATCCCTCTTTCCCACTAACTAACACCGTTAATATTTTCAGTATTAGTTCAAAAAGATAAAGACCTAACTCGAAAATGTCTGCAAAAATATACATACATATGTAGATTTGATACTATAGCTACATATATTACTATCTAATCTCACCTGAGATCGTTCATTTTATACGGTAAGGTTCAAGCCTTCCATATGTACATATATTGAATCGCTAGAGGAATAAACATATTTTTTTGTTATAATTAATTGGAAGCATAGTACTATAGGCGAAGATTCAGATACAATAAATCCAGAAATATGATGGTTGTTCATTCCAATGTCTGAAGCTTAGTAAAACATACATATTTTACATGACATTTAATAGTTATTATTTATAGTGAAAAACACGAAAGTATTTCGAGATATTATTTGATAATATTTATAGTAAAAAATTCGGAAGTGTTTCGAGATATTCAACCCGAAAGGTAATCCTTCACTAAATACCGAGCCATATCGAACTCATTTTTACACCCTTAACAGGATATATTAAATTTACGATGGTTACAAATTTCGTGAATATCAAGAAGGAAACATTGGAGACTTTATAAAGTATATACAAAAATGCTCATGGTGACGAGCTGAGTCGACTTTGCTACGGCTGTCCGCCTGTCAGCATACACGCGAACCAGTCGCTTAGTTCAGTGGCAATTGAGACCTCAATTTGGAATTTTGCACACTTCCTTTTCTTTTCAAAAATCTGCGCATTTGTCGAAAACGCCGATATCGGATCACTATAGCACATACGAGCTGTCATACGAACTGAACGATTAAAATTAAATCTTTGTATGAAAATTTTTTTTACTTAGCAAGATATCTGCACGAAATTCGAAATGGAGTATTCTCTAAGGCAAGGCTTGAATCTCTGTATATATTATTCAGATCGAATCCCCTATATGCTATGGTGTCATACAAATTGATCGGCCAAAATCAAGTACTTTTAGGAAAAACTCTTTCATTTGAGCAGATATCTGCACGAAATTTGGCATAGATGATTGCGCAAAGCAACACTGTAATCACCAAACATATTGTTCAGTTCGGACCACTATAATTAAATATACAAAATAGTGTGTTTAAACATATGGCTGCAACATATTAACCACATGATTAACAGATGGTGCTTAAGTAAACTTTTCAACAGAAAAACTCAGCAACTCATGCCAGCAGAGAAGAATTATTTAAGTAAAATATTAATTTGCGCTATTAAGCTAATCAAAGCGAAACACACACACACACACAATCATGCATGCACCGACTACAAGTAAAAGTAACACAAAAATTGATGACTGATGATTCAGCGATTCAGCAAACAAGTGGAACGTGAAAAATTGTACGCACACAAAAATTTTCATTTCCTTTTCGTCTCGCTATGAAATTTATGAAGTACAAAAATCTTGAAATATTACATTCAAAACAAACACGCGCGTAAATACATATGTTTAGTAGATATAAGCGTTAATCAATACAGCAAGCAAACTATAAACAATTTGGAGATGTATATATTTATATGAAGAGCGCGAAGCAAATAAGTGCAGGGGCGTTATAGTAGTAGCCCCTTGTTGTGGAAACCCCACGGTGTCTGCCAAACACAAGTGGCAAGCAGCTGGCGCACGAAAAGCAACAAAAGTGCGAAGCAAAGTGGCAGCAGGTAGTCGCTAGTTGTCGATGAAAATAAGCAAATTTCAACAATTCCATATACTTTATGAAATTTTGGAAATTAATGCCTCGCGTTGTTAATTAGTATTATGTAACAGACGAAAAAGCTTGAGCAGCTGTTATGTGTTTGGGCGTGCAGAAATTTATAGTGTAAAAATATATTATTAAATTACGACATTGTGTAATAATACTGAAATTTTGTAGCTGATTGGGTTGCAATTTTATTTAAAAAAAATTCAAAAGTTCTACGTTGAAATCTTTATAGACATTATAGCGGGTTGATTTATATGATATATCAAAAAAATGTAAAAATCGCGTATGCGGGAAATGTTCTACCGCTCGTTCGAGGATTGCGCCCCTAATCGTTGGGTATAACTTTGCGTAAGAGAATATGGGTCTAAGACCCGTTTCGAGCCAGCGATTTGTAAGGCGGGCATATGATACAAAAAAGCAAAAGACGAAATTCTCTCCTCCTTCAACTGCTTTTCTAAAAACTTGGATCACTGTGTCGCATTCACTACACTATCATAGCGGCAATACTTGTGCTGAGCTCGTTAACTGTGCGCTCAAGGCTAGTCAAAGAGTACCTGTCATCACCAGAAATAGCATCATTAACTACTTCATCAATAGACTCGTTTGGGTGCCAGATCGTAGCGGTATCGATGAGCTAGCCAGAGGGACACCCTTAGGAGACGAGACACCCTGATTCCTATGCGAGCGCGAGAAAAAAACAGGCAGTAGATTTACTGAACTATTTGCCTTTAGCAAAGTTCTTCTTACCGCAATCATAGATGGAAACATTCATGCACTTTCACCACCGTTGTCCAACCTAGGCAAGACTGAGGCTGGTACATCTCGGTAGTCTCAGCTACGGTGAACCGGAGCACATGCTTAAACAGACTTTGGCCGCCTCAACAAATTTGTAATAAGCTCAAAGTGCTTTGTGGAATTGTAAAGGTTTTATGATCTAATGCATAGAAGTTTTAGATAACACAACGGACTCCTAAGCTGTCTATGTAAGGCAACTGTTGGGATCGAACTTTGAACTTAACCTTTGAACCATTTAAAATATTATTCACAAAATATATAAAGATGTATGATTTATAAATTTATTTTATGAAATTTCTTTATTTTGCTTATAAAATTCAATTTTTTTTAAGTAATTTTAAATTTTTTTTTAATTTTTATTTTTATGATTATGCATATATTTTATTTATTATAAATTTCACAAAGTATTCAAAATAATTTATTTTATAAAATTATGTTATTTTGCTTATAGTAACATTTTTTTTTAAATATTATTAATGAAAATTTATTTTATTTTTTTTAATAATTTAAAAAAAATGTTAATTTTTATACTTAAACAAATGTAAACAAAATTTAAATTTTTTAAATTTTATATGCATATTTTATAATATTACATATCTATTTATTATAAATTTTTGCAAAAAAATTCAAAAGAACATGAATTATATTCATATTCAAGAATTCTGTAGTTTGTCTGCTTCTACTAGCTTTTCGCTTAAATTGTGTTTTCTCCCTCAAAATATACACATATCGCCGCACTAAATTACACAAAAAAAGCGCACCTTCCAACATAATGTGTAAATCACATTTTTGCAGCCCATAAAATGCACACATGAATATTAGCTGCAGCAGCTGTATTTAAGTTTCCGCCAAAGCCAAGAGAAAAATATTCAAATTCCATGCGATGCCAACTAAACTGGTGCACTGGAGCACATAGCAAATTTATTTAATATGGCTTATGCGCATGTATTCACTACGAAAGTACGGTTATCAAGGTCATAGCTGTAGGAGCAATCCCAAGGGGAAGGCATAAACATAACCAAATCATACGAATATAGACACGTACATACATATGTACATATGTATGTATACACACACACACATGGCACAGCAGCGAGAATTTAAGCGCGCATAACGCGGTTGCATTTATGAGCAGATGAGCGTGTAGTAGTGCAAGTGAAACGGAAGGCTAACTAGAAAAGCAATTAAAAAGTTTTTTGCATGTTTTCCAATTATTTTTTAACTTTTTTGTGCTTTTGTTTCGAACGAATTCAAGTGAAATTTTAATTAGACCGGAAAACGCGAAAAATCTGTGCAAAAAGTAGCGTAACTCGCATTTGGTGGCATTGTGCGTACAAATGCTAACAGCGAAATCGTAACACAACAAATATACAAAGCAGAAATTCAAGGGAAAGCGAGATGAGTAGCATACTTTTAGGCGCCAACAACTTAATTTCATTTATTGTGTTTGAAAAATGGTATTTTGAAAGAAATCACAAGCAATAATAATTATTAAGAGATTAAAAAAATTGTATGCGCCTAAAGGTATGCAACGAATTTTATAAAAACATTAAGTATGTTTATATTTATTTATTTATTTTGACTGAAAAATGGTGTTTCGAAAACAATCACAAGGCAACATTTCTTATTAAGAGATTAATAATTTTTGTGCACCTAAAAGTATGCGACTAACTGTATAAAAATATGAAATATGTTGTTATTAATCAAAAAAATGTATGTAAAAAATAGCGGAAGTGCAGTAGACAGCATTGTGCATACAAACGCTAAGGGCGAAATTATAAATTACAAAAAATAGCAAACAGAAATTTAATGAAGTGAGCATACTTTTAGGTGCTAACAACTCAATTTTATTTATTTTGGCCGCAAAATAGTAGTGCAAACGACAGAGAGATCAAATATTCACTATTACATAATACATAAATTTCACACAGCCTAAAAGTATACCACAAAAATTACAAACTGCTTTACACATGCATTAAATACATAAAAATTCATGGCTGTATCAATTTTAACCTTGAAGTACAATAAAATTGTGCAGCCAATGCAGCACCAAAGCGCTGAATGTTTTTCATTCACAACCACACAGCATACTTTTGCGCGCACATACTTCAATTCAGCTCCCGCGAGTGCTGAATGAAAATAAAAGTAAGTGTGGAAATTGAGAAAATGCAAGCAACTAAATAATATGAATTGTATGTCACACAATATCCAACAAATGCGCCGCAGGAAATGTGTGAATAGAGAATTCCTTGTTTCATTAGAGAAACTATTGCAGCAAAAATGTAAACAAAGAAAGCAAAATTTCTTGTTTTATTTGAACTTACTATTATTGTTTAGTTTCTTTTCGGCACCAAAGCAAATTTTACAATAGTTATGAGTGTAAACGCCTGAAAGCATACTTTTATTGTCACGAAACGAACAAAGACGGCGCTTTTGCAATATTTTTGTATTTTTTAGTTGTTTTATTATACATATAGTTGAGTTCGAGATACAAAATTTACAAAAACAAATTTTACAACAACAATGTTGGTATAATTCAATTGGCAGCGTTCTGTAGAAGTATGTCGGAAACACAGCAAATATTTTTATCATTACAGTATATGCCTAAAAGTATGCAATTAGCGTGGAGTTATGTAATATCTTTTCTAATTTTTTGTAAATTCCTTTTTTTTTATTCTTGTCTAAGATGTCATAAAGACGCAATCAACACATTTCTGCTACTTTAGAATTAATTAGTGAGCACCTAAAGGTATGCTATATAAGCTGAAACACAAAATATGAGCTTAATGAGGTCAAAATTCATATTTCTCTGTGCAGATGAGCTTTAAAACATTCACTAGTCTCTACTTTATGCATGTAAATAAATACAATTTCTTATCAGCTTAGCGCCTACCGATGTCATATAATTTAAAGAGCTACAACGCTATTCTTTTAGCTGCTTAACTCGCACACATACAAAAGTACTTAGTATACTTTAAGGCTGACATACACTCGTTAGCACTTTTCTTTATGCAAATGATATGCATGTTAGCGCAAATGTCAGAGCTTTCCTCATATGCCATTATATGTAGAATATTTAGTAGACTTTTAGGATTCTGTTGACGGCTGAAAAGTTGACGGGTACAGAGTACAGCAGCACCAGAGTCAAGCTATCAGTGAGACCATGAATGAAATCCAGTAGTGCTTCGTCAGTAAGGCAGTCGCTGAGTGATGGCAAGGCAGGAGTTAGGCGAGAGCGCCTAAGTGCAGCCATATGGAAATTTTAAAGTGCTAAACCACATGAAGCGGAAAAGAAATTATGCTACGGAACAAAAAGTGAAAAAATAGGAAAATCTCAATCAGTTATGACGAAAATAGCGCTGAGCAGCAGAGCGCCTGACACAGTTGCGCTAGAAAGTTAAGCGAACTTTTCTGCCAACATTATGGTATGACAAATATATGCGAAAATATCTTATATGTATGTATGTATATGCAACCGTGTAGGCGGTAACTTTGTAATATGGTTTCAAAATGTCATCCTAATCGTTTGTCGTTTGCTAACAAAAGCATAAAGCCGCACAAAGTTACTTTCAAAGCAACGCCTGCTGAGTGCTGCCACATTTGTAGCATATGTGTAGGCGCTTGCAGTTCCACTGTGGGTATGAGTGAGTGTGCATGACAGCAAGTAAAATTCATTAATTTGTTGTGACTTCGATTTTCCGTTACTCATGTATGTATGTATATTCACTTTCGCATAAGATTAAAGCAGCTGCGGGTATGTTACTTATGCTTTTGTCGTTGGCATATTTTTAGGCGTACATGCCACATACATACAATGTGTCAGTGAAGTTGGCATTATCTGCACAAAGCATCTGTCAATGGCACAACAGCTTGATTGTATATAAATTAATATATTTTAATGGTTTGGGAGGCGCTGCTTTAGGAAGTATTTGGTGTGCCCGAAAGTATGTGATGTAATTTCAATTTGTTATGCAGTAAAAAATATTGAAACATTTGCTTTTCGTTTTTGAATTTAGAGTGGGTAAATACGCTTGTAGTACCTAAGCCTGCGCAAGATTTGCTTTTCTCGCACTGGCGCCAAAATGTAGGCAACATATTCATGTTATATCCATAGGTACATATGAATGTCTTCATATTATTTGCTTATTCTTATATCCTGCAAACTCAAATTTGTTTATACAAATTTTTTTAGCACCGAAAAGTATGCTAAGCTCTTTTGAAAAGTTTTTATGCTTCAGAATTATGGAGTTACAAATGATTTGAAAGTAATACATAAATATTTTTTCGAAAAAGGTTGCGTTTACATGTTAAAACCTTTGAAAAAATATATAAGCTGCGGCTTAATGAATATTGCGCCTGAATGTATGCAATTTTTTTTTAATATGGCTGTATTGCATTTTTTTTGTCTAAAAAAGTTATACTTAACTTTTCCGTAATTTTTGCAACTTTTTTTTAACGAAAAGCAGCGAAAAGTATGCTAAGATACTTAAAAAGTGAACGATATACACATGTATATATGTAAGTACATATCTAATAAATAGATATTGCATCTATAGCAGAGTATAATTTTATACAATTAGAGTATAAAAATTTGTTTAAAAAAAATATGTGAAACATTTTCGACTTTTTTTTCCAAAATAAAAAAAAAAATATTTTTAAAAATTAAATTCAGATAATATTTTTAGAAACTAAATTATAAACCATTAAAGAAAAATTTGCGATTATATGCCCAAAATATTTAATGCAAATATAATTTGAACAGAAAGTTTTATAAATAATAAACTTAAAAAAATTTATTAAAATAATCAAAATTTTTCAAAAATCTTTTCTTTTTAATTTAATATTAAATATTTAAAAAAAATTGCGGTTTTATAAATATCTAATGTATATATACTATATAAAATGATTTTTAAGTAATAAACTTAAAAACAAAATTATTCAAAATTCGTTTACCCAAAAGTATGCAATAATTATTAAAAATTGGGCAGCATATGTATCTCCTTGTCGTATGTTTATCCAAATCAATAATTAAATTTCATATTTTAAAAAGTTTCTTTAAATTTAATAAAACAAAAATTTTTTTTTTACCAAAAGAAAGCAAAAAATATTAAAAAAAAACAAAAAACATTGCTGCACGTCACTTCGCAGGTAAATATACATATTTTCTCATAATTTCACAACAGTTTGACATTTACGAAAAGTTATTAAGTCGTTAAAAGTGCCCGAAAGTAAATTTGCGCCTAAAAGTATGCATTTTTTTGTATGTAGTTACATATATGCACATATATATGTATATTACATATGTATGTATGCTATGTACAGCAACGAAAATTTATATTTTTGTTCACATTCCACATTTTAAAATCTCCTGCAAAAATATCAAACCACAAAAGTACCTATGCACTGTCTCACATTTCACTTTTCACATTCCATGACAGCAGTGATAGCAACGATTTTATTAACTGGAAGCTTAAAGAGCGCACATACATATACGTATTTAGAAGAACCCTAATCCCAACTTAAAATTCTGCAGAAACCACGCCGCAGCCCCTAAAACTCTAGCACCTTCTCGTGTATCCCCTAAACATGCGTGGCCATAAATTACGCACTCAAGTTGTACACGCATAAATTTTGACATTAAATGGATGCGATTTGCGTGTTGCGACAACAGGCGCAAGCATAAACAGCTGTCACATTTGACGTACATGTATATGCGCCTGATACTATGCAACTACCTGTTAAGAGCAAACAACTTAAAAGCTCTTAAATTGTGTGCGGCATGAGTAGGCAGTTGTTGCTTGGCCCCGTTATGTTCAGCACTCGAGCTACACAGTGGCTTGCGTGTGACTGGCACTGTGCCTAAAATGCGGCAAATTTCCGCACTCCAAATCCATTTTCATTCGTGCTTCTAGAAATAAATTGCCAAAGACACTTTTTCGTGTATATGTGTGTGTGTGCATCGGGTCGGGCGAGACAAACTGACGACCGAATACGTCGAGCGTAACAATTGTTTGTGCGCGTCTGGGTCACACGCACTTGAGCGCTGCTAGTCGCCTTAAAGTATGCTAGGTGCCTGACTGCCTGCCTGCCTGCGCTTAAATTTTTGCCGGAGAATTTCTCAGGCGTTGAATTGCCGACGAATAATGAAATAGTTCGTGCGTGTAAATTATTGGTTCAAAGCGTGAAGCGGAATGGTTGAAAGCATGGAAAATATGAGTGCCAAAGGGCTGCCACAAGGAGAACGCTAGAGCCATAACTGTTGTTTTCCTTTGTTATTTTTAACTTTGACGTTTCTGCAATTGTCAGCATTTCAATTGAGCACGCAAATTTGAATATGTCACGCGTGAGAGCATTGAAAAGTTAACGGGATTTATGAGCTTTGATTAAGCCGTTAGTTCTGGCTGAGGTAAAAATTTATAGAAAATAATTGTAAATTTATGGAAAATTGAACTAAGTAAATGAAAATAGTACGAAGCAAAAAATGTAAAAAATAAAAATTAAATAATAATAAAATAGATGGCAACCCTCATATGCAATTAAATATTTTTAATTTTTAAGAAGGGACTATTCAAAATATAATATTACTGTTTGGCAAACCTTGTTTAATCTATTCATCAATTACTTGTATCATATTTCATTTAAACTTTTTGTAAGAGTTGGTTAATAAAAATTTAATAAATTTAAGATGGCAACTGTGGCAAAGACGCACCACAGTTAATGACAATGGATGTTTTGTTTTTTTTTTAATTTGAGCAAAGCTTTTTGCCATTAGCTTTCTTATGAGCAAAGCTTTTTGCCATATTAAAAACTTCATATTTTAATAAAAAAATTAAATTGAATAATGTTACTTAAAAATTTAAATTAAGAACAGGTGGCAACCCTTCTCAGTATAATCATTGTTTTTTGACAAAAAATACTGGTCAATGTCATTGCTTATTTTCAATAAATTAAATAAAATTGTTTTGAATTTAATACAGGTGGCAACTCTACCATAAAATTATGATACAAAATTAAATAATAAATAATGAAGTAATGTTCGTTACTTAATGCTTATTATATTAGGATATATGAAATTCGTTTTCACATAATGGTAATCATGCAATTAATTATAATTATGTGGCAATCTTGTAGAAAAAGTTTTTGACAAAATATGCTGTATACTACATTCATATGTATGTACTCCATACATTTTATAATAGTTTGGCATATGAATAAGATGGCTATAAAAGTATAAACACTGGCTGTAAAAAAGTAGGTAATTCTATTGCCAAATATTGGCAACTCTATTCGTAAACTTGTGAACTAAGAAAAATCTTATATATTTTTCTGATTTCCACTCGCTTTACTTACTGATTACGGCTCGTTAATATTATTTTAATTGTTATTTCACACGTTGGCAACCCTTCACAAAAAAATTACATTCCGATATATTGGCAACTCTATTCTTTAAAAAACAAAATTATAGAAATAAATATATTAATTTTTTGGCAAACAAAAATTAGTTTTATTTAATTCTAAAATTAATTCAATTCAAAACTAAATATTACTTATTTATATTTAATTGGCAACGCTACTAAAAACACAACCGTTCAGTGTTTAACTCTAAATATGCTAAAAGATACCAGATTTTTTACCCATAAACATTTCAATAAATTCAAACTTTATATAACAATTAGCATTAAGTGGCAACCCTGTAAAAAAATATTATGAAGCTTATGGAATATTAAATAACTCCGACTAGTTATCTAATTTCTTTGATGACAACAAAGTCACTCTAATACTGAAAAATTCATAACGAACGAGCTCATCACAGTTTGACAAATTCTAAAAATTTTTCAGTCCCTTACCACCATCATCTAGTTTTAATCAAATGTACTACCCTCAATATTTCCCACTTGCTATACAGCTTCGATGAATTTGATTATAAATTTCCTAGAAATCGTCATCGTAAAATCAAACAAACTTCAAAAGTGACATACAAATCTGGCATGCCAACAGCAAGCGCTCGGAACAATATGCAAAGTTCATAGTTTTTCCACCAAAATCGTCACCTGCCCACCTACCCACGCATGCCAACGGCAGAAGTTTAATAAAACTTATGTAAAAGCTAATCAAACCGGTGAGGATATAATTTGCCGTGGCAACTTCAGCTGAATGTCAATCTTGTACGCGCACACCGCAAAAGTGAAAAGTGATACGAGCAGCGCAGCAAAGTTAAAAAAAAACCGAGCAAGTCGAAGCAACAGGCAGTAAATGAAGAACGCAACACACGAACTGGTTAATAAATTGTAAGCGGCTGTTGTAAAATATGCAAAGCTTGCGAAAAAAAAGTATTTATAATAAAAAAAAAAAGTTTCACGAAATGTGTTTGCACAGGCAGCGAGCCTAAAAGTATGCAGTTCATTAAAACTTGCTGCGACTAAAGTGAAATGCAAACGACTAGTTGAGCTGTTGTAGGCGGCAAACGTGAGGCAGCCAAGCGGTGGAGTATAAGAAAAGTGGAAATTAAAAAGTTTTGACAACCACACAACTGGAGATTGCTTACAGTGGCATAAATATGTAATGTGCAAAGCGCCTGATTGTATGCTTTAAGTACTTGAAGTGAGAAAATATGAATGTTTAAAGCAAAATGTACGCGAAATGTTAAAAATAAACAATGATGCAATTTTTAACATTAATGCTTCCGCCTAAAAGTATGCTAAACAAATCATAACACTGATATTTCCATGCTATAGAATTTATAATTTCTATTGCAACCCTAAACTGCATGCATTTAAAAACTGAGGAGATTAAATAGGAGCAAAAATAATAAATTACGCCTAAAAGTCGACTAGATTTTTCAGCCGGAACTCTGTTAAAAAAAAACAACAAAAAGTGAAAATATTTTAAACTTTAAAACTATGAAAGAAGTATTTAAAAGCGTTAAAATAGTAAAGATACAAATATAAAATATTATAATCGCCTAAAAATTTGTTAAAGAATATGTACTTTTTATAATTTAGTTTTTTAAGATGAAACATTAATTTTTTTATTGAAATAAAAATATATGCGCGCCCATTTAATTATTTAAATCAATTAAAATTTTTAAATGCGCCTAAAAGTGTGCATAAAAAATAACTTGCAATTTCTTGTAAAAGTTTGATAAATTATTAATTTAGTATTTATATACACTGTAAAATTCGGATTCTTATTCTTTTTCGCATAACACATTTGCTCCTAAAAGTATGCTTCCCATAATTAAAGTATGTATTAAAGTTTATTACTCAAATAATCATTAATATTTATAACTATTTTTTTATTTATAGTAAGAGGCAGTAAATCTTGAATTATAATGTGCCTTATTATTTCACCCTCAAAACATTGGCCCCTATAACTGTGCTTTCATAAGTGACTAAATTTAATTTCTGTTTTATTATAAACACATATTTAGTTTTGCATTTAAATAAGTAACTTTGAACTGAAATTTTCCATATTACTGCTTTAAAGCCACAACACTGTATAAAACCGCCTAAAAGTATACAATTGTTTGTTAAAAACTCGAAAATATATAACTACGACTAAAAATTATATTCTTAGCATTTTTCTCACTAACGCTTAAGCTCACAACTAGTTATTTTACTTACCATAGCTAAAAATTTATTTTAATATAATACACAACTAAAAGTATGCTTTGATTTTTGTTAAATTATTGAAATTTTTCGTTAATTTATTGAAATTTTATTCAAAAGCATTTATTATTTTTAAATTCCACTTAAAGTTTAATGAAGGCTATAATATTTTATGCCTTCATGCACAATTTCAAAACTGCGCGCTTAAAAGTATACTTCACTTTTCCCCCAAAGCCGCCAAAAGCCATTCAACCATGAGCCAATTTTAAACCCAACCAAAACAGATTAAAATATTCAGGATTCGCATAAAAAATAAAAGTGTCATATATTATTTGTGCATTGTTTTGTCAGCGCTTGTAATACGTAAAGCCTAATAATATGCAACTTATAAGCTTTTGTACAATGCAACAATGATATTACGCAAACAATGCCACCGAACAAAAGTCTCCCTCACGTGAGCTTAACTCATACGCGCGCATTTAAGGCCGCACAACAAACAACGGCCCGAATATGACCAACATAGGCCGGCCGAACGGTGCGACGACGGCTGAAACGAATGCGTATTTAATTGATTAATCCAGCAGTGGCAAATTGCGCTGATGGCATTTTAAGAATATGGCACACCGTGCGTTAAACAAAAACAGAATTGAGCCAACAATAACAGTAAAAATATACGCTCGAGCGTGTTTAAGCCAACAACAGGTGTCTAACGTGTATTCGTTGTAGTGAATACTGTGGTATTATAATGCCCCAACATACGCAACAACTTATGTAAACAGCAATCAAACAGCCAACCGACCGAGGCACATACATATGTGGCAACGCCTACAATTCTTCCTTCTACTGTCGCCCACGCGCTGGCCCTACAACTTTCAACGTTTATATAGCGTCAATGCGAAAGCACGTGAATGTGTTAATCGGCTAACAAGTGGCGGCGTGGATAAGCCCCCAAGGAGCTGGAAAACAACATAGCGTCAACAAATTTCGACCCGAAATTTGTGAAAACTAGTTTTTTTAGAATATATTTAGTAACGATCAAAGCGCTAAATAGCAATTTATTTGCAAAAACGCCAAAATGTAGGCAATAGAAAAAGGTGTAAACAGATTTGAAGCAATTTTGAACCATATACATTATGTTGCATGTATCGAGGCAATGAGAGAATAAAAAATAAACTAGAAATCATTGAAAAGGGTTGATATTAAAAGAATTGAAAAAAAGTATGCTCAAATTTTGTATAAATAATAGGAAAGTACTAAAAGCTTTGATTTTCAGAGCAAAAATTTACTAAAACGAATATTTTAGTACAAAAACTTAGTGCTAAAATATTAGTATCTAATATATCAGTACTAAAAATAAGTACTAAAATTTGAAAATGCAAATTTAGTACTAAATATTTTCAATGCAAATGAAAATATTTTAAATTTAATAGACCTTGTTAGTGCTAAAATATTATTACTAAAAAATAAGTACTAAAAGTCAAAAATGAATAATTTAGTGCTAAATATTTTCTATACAAAACAATGTAACTTTAATTTAATAGAAAAAAATTCTTTCAAAATTTACGACCAATATGAAAAACTACGGAGGACCTACATATTAGAAAATAATGCAATAATTTTATATCATATCAAATTTAGTACTAAAAGTTTCAATCCGAAAGGTATTTAAAAATGGTAATACTAAAATTATTTTATTTTCTAATTGGGGGGTTCTATAAAGAAAATAGCAAAAAAGTGAAATTTAGTGCTAAATAAATTGATATAGAATTTAGTACTAAAAAAGAGTAAAATTATGCTGAGTACGCTGAGTAATGTAATACACATTAATTTTTTCGGTTTTCCATTTAAAAAATAATACTTTCAGAAAGAAATAAGTACCAAGTAAAAATTAAAACTAAAAATTAGTACTAAACAAATGTGTACAAAATTAAGTTCTTAAATACAGAAAATTGTGCAAAAATAAGAAATTAGACGCAAAAAGCTTAATGGAGACAGAAAAAGTATGCACGTATAATTACTCAAAATTAGTTTAGTACTAAAAAATTTATTTAAAATTTATTACTTAAATAGAGTAAACTGTGGAAAAACATAAAATTAAGCGCGAAAAACATAATGGAAATAAGCAAAGTATGTACTAAAACAGTACTAAAGTTGTCGAATCAAAATTTTAGTACAAAAAATTTTGTATTAGACATCGGACATTTTTTCGAAAATAAAATAAAACGTTAGTAAAAATTATCGGATTACGATTTGAGTACTAATAATTTAGCATTGGACACTGAAAACTTTCTCAAAAGTAAAATAAAACGTTAGTAAGAAAATTAGTGCTAAACTCTTCAAAATATGTACCTATAAAATAGTAAAATTTTTTTTTAATTGTGAGTGTTTGTAACACAGTACTACATTTTTTGCACCTTTAAAATAGTACTACTTTTTTTAAAATTTTTTAGCTTATAACAAAGTACTAAATTTTTTTGTACAATTTTTTTTAGATCAAATAATTTAGTACTAGGAGCTGTAAACTTTATTTAAACCAAAAAAAATAATAATGATGCACATTAGTACTTAACACCATACTTTACCACAGTACCAAGCGACAAACCTTTTTCTCTAAACGAAAATATGAAAATTTAAAATATTGAGTAAGAAAATTAGTACTAAAATTGTAGGTGTAAACTTTAAGCAATATATTTTTTGCGTACTAAAATATAAAAATAATATTTAAATAGAACACTTTATTCCAATGTCTCTTTAGATATGGAATTGGTAGTTTGGGAATTATAACTGGCATAAAACTTCGTATCGATTTAAGTACTAGTACCTAAAAATTAGTACTAGAAGCCTGAAATTAACAAAATTTCGAATAATAAATGGTGTACCAAAAACTACTAGAATTTAGTACCAGAATTGAACATAATTGCAATGAATAAAAAATGTGCGAAATTACTAAGTTTTTTAGTACTAAATTTTTATTATTAGTATTTTCGTATTGCATTTCATACCAGATCTAGTATTAAACTATTTCTGATGAGTTGAAAACAGTTTATATATCATACTGTACTAAATTTGTACTAAATTTTGTGCTAATGCCTTTCATTATCGTACAAATAGTACTAAAACTAACTACTAAAATTTGGTAAAAAAATTAAATTTTATTATCATCGATGAGTTAAAACTTAAGGCACATGAACATAATTTAGTAAGTGTACTAAATAGTATATTAAAGCAGTTCTAAAATTTAGTACTAAAAATCATGATATTATTTTATCATCGTTTAGTTAAGACTTAATAAATATAATTAGTGTACTAAAATAGTACTACAATTGTATTAATATTTTATTATCGAT
This sequence comes from Bactrocera tryoni, assembly GCF_016617805.1. Classification (NCBI taxonomy): domain Eukaryota; kingdom Metazoa; phylum Arthropoda; class Insecta; order Diptera; family Tephritidae; genus Bactrocera; species Bactrocera tryoni. Next base: position 71,189,799 of record NC_052502.1, on the reverse strand, counting down.
GAGTTAAAACTTAAGAGATGTGAACACGATTTATATAAAAAGTGTACTAAAATAATACTAAAGTTTAGTACTAAAAATTATATTATACTTTTATCATCAATGAATTTTAATTTTGGTACAGAATGCAACAACAATGAATTTTAATTTTAGGTACAGAATGTAACTTATACTAGAAAATTTTGTACTAAAATAGTACTAAAAATTATATTATTATTTTATCATCGACTCATGGATCGAAACTTAAGAAAAATGTACTAAAATAGTACTAAAATTTAGTACTAAAAATTATACTATTATTATTTAAACATCGTTGAGTTAAAACTTTGGAGATATGAACATAATTTATATAAGTAGTGTACTAAAACAGTTTAGTACTAAAATTTATATTATAACTTTATCATCAATGAATTTTAATTTTAGGTATGGAGCGCAACTTATACATAAAAGTGGCATACTAAAATTTAGTACTAAAAAATATATCAAGAATTTAACGCCGATGTGTTTTAATCTTAACAGTTGTGTACTAAAATAATACTAGGATTTTTTTATTATATCAACAGACGCATTTTCTTAGCTTTCAGTTAAATTTAGAATTAAAAATCACTTTTTAAACATACTTTAATGTAAAGCATGAAAATGTTCCTCTCAAGCATTGCCTATAAGTATATATGTATAAAGGATTTCTATATATGTACATATAATTAAATACATAAAAAAATACGAACGATTACGTTATAATTTTTGCCTAACAGTTATATATTTGATTGAATTGTCCGTGAATGACTAACTGTCAGACGCTGGTCGTGCATTGTTCGTTGATTAGACGCGTGTAGATTAAACCATTGAAAATCATACATCATATATGTATGTATGTATATTTTTTTTCTTCTTCTTATTGCATTTGTGTATTACTTTCAACTCCCATTGTATTTGAATTATTGAAATAGATATCACTTCTAAATAGATATCACCTCTATTATATACAATATACATATACATATGTATATAAGTATGAATTTATTTGCTTGCGTTGACCTCGACCATTTGATTTACAAAAATTATGATAATGCCCACACACGCATTCACTCGCTGTGACACATACAAAGCGAAATGATAAGAGCATGAGATGACTGAAGATGATTGAATGAAATTTTATGCGGGTCATAAAGCAATTCAAATTCGGAAGGTCGGCGTGAGTCATAGCAGAGAAACGACTCTATTTGTTAAATGGAAAATATGGGAGGGCAGCTGATATAGGTACATACATATGTATATGTATGTATATGAAGTACAAAGTTTGACTTAAATTTTAATATTTTTGAAATTGAAATTTAATTAAATTTAACAATTAATTGTGGTTTTAATTTAGTACTAAATAGTACTAAAAAAATGTTACTTTAGATGTACTAAAACAGCACCCGAACAAGACGGAATTATTATGCAAATTAATTTCGGTATTCTCAATATGCAACTTCCATCTAAAATAGTACTAAAGTGTACTAAAATTTAGTATTAATTATGGTTTATGCGGAAATTCATAACAAAGCTATAGTTTATTTTCATCAGGACAAATTTTAAAAATTTTGGAAAAATATGTACTAAAAATTTTAAATAAAAGACACCTTAAGTTGTGCAAATCAGGGAATTCTCAGCATAAAGCTTCATCTAAAGCAATACTAAAAAATATATACAAAAGTGTACTAAAATTTGGTACTAAATATTTTTTATGCGGAAAACGAAAATTTTTTATTAATAAAGCAATTATGTTTATATTTGGTACAACAGCTATACTTTTTAAGAAATTAAAATTGTTTAGAAAAATTAGTACTCAAATTTTGAATTTGGATTTAGATAATGGATTCCAAAATGTAAAAGATTTTGTGCTTTAAGGGTTACAAATTACTCTGGTTACTCCGTTAACCACAACAACATATGACTTAGAAGTACAAAAACTGTACTAAAATTTAGTACTAAATATTTTTTATGCGGAAAACAATTTTTTTTTTTATAATTAAAGCAATCATACTTATATTTAATACAACAGCTATACTTTTTAAGGCATTAAAATTTGTTAGATAAATTAGTACTAAAAGTTTTGAAATTAGGATTAATGGATTCCAAAATGTAAAGGATTTTGTGCCTTAAGGGTTCTAAATTACTCTATTTATTCAGTAAACCACAGCTACATAAGCCTTAGAAGTACTAAAAAATGCTAAAATTTAGTACTAAATATAATTTGTGCTGAAAATCATATAAAGCAATAATATTTATATTTAGCACTAATTTTTATCTGTACAATGTATTAAAACCTTAAAAAAAATAGTACTAAAAGCATTGAAGTTCCCTTCAGGGGTTCCAAAATACTACCGAAAGTCTCAGTAAAGAGATGTACCGACTTGAGCTTAAAGTAGTTACAAAAAATATGTACTAAAATGTACAAGAATTTAGTACTAACTATTTTTAAAGCTGAAATCCATGACCATAATAAAGCAATAATATTTATATTTAATGCTAAAGTTAAACTCTTCAATGTGTTAAAAATTATAGGAAAATTGAGTACTAAAAATTTTGAAGATAGGATAATGTCGATGTTTTTGATTGTGTAGTAATATTAGGAACTTTCAGGGGTTCCAAAATAACCACAAAATTCTCAGTCAAGAGCTACAACACATGTAGTCTATAGTAGTAACAAATTATGTACTAAAATTTAGTACTAAATTTTTTATGGCAAAAATGATAAGAAAGCAATTACTCATGTTTTTAAACATTTTTTTAATCTTAACTTTTTTAGTATTAACATAAAATAAAAACTATTGAAAATTTAGTACCAAAAATTAACAAGTTAAGACAATGATGATGCTTTCTTCAATGTAAACTTTTTGGTACATTCAGCGGTTGAAATGACGCGCGCTGTTTTCAATGTTTTCGAAAAAAATAACTAAAATGGTACAAAAAGTTATGTACTAAAGGGTACTAATTTTTTTTAAACAATTTAAAAAAACTGCAAGTCTCACACAACCAAAAAATAGTACTAAAAACTATGCAGTAAAGAGTATTAAACTTTAGCACTAAAATTTTTAAATAATTTTAAAAAACTGCAAGTCTCACACAACCTAAAAATAGTACTAAAATGTATGTACTAAAAAAAATACTAAATACTAAAATATAGTACTAAATTTTAAATAATTGTAAAAAAAAACTAAACAATAAAAATAACAATAATACTAAAAAAATACTTAAGACTAAAATTTAGTACTCAATTTTTTTAAATAATTGTTAAAAAATAAACATTCGAATTAAACGCCGTTTTCCACAATTTCACTAAGGAGGTTGTACACAAGTTAAAACTGTAGTAAAAGATTTGTACTAAAGAGTACTAAAATTTTTTTTTAAAATCATAAAAAAGTATAAAATCATACATTTTAAATTATTTGTATGTAAATATCATAAAAAAGTATAAAATCTACATTTTAAAGTATTTGTATCTAATCAAATATAAACAAAAACCCCTTGCCGTCGTCTTACTCCTGAAAGTATGCAATATTAATGTAAAAAAAATTCCCTTTTCTCTATACTTTCGATTTTGTAACTAACCGCTTTAATTGCACGCCACGTCTTGTTTTACTCCTTTGTTCCCGTGCTTTTATCGCAAGCAACTAAAAGTAGACTACACGCGGCACACAACTTGCTTTTGCACCAGTAAAGCAAACATAAATAAAATAGCTAAATAAAATCAACAGCAGAAAAATAGAAGTAGACAGCTGGAAAATAAACGGGATTAAGAAAACTGCGCAGAAAATACAAGTAAAGCAAAAAGAAAAAGAAAAATAGAATAACATTTATTTTTCTATAACTGTATGCCCATTCATATGTACATATATACTATTTTTGCGCGCTGCGAGAATATATTCAGTTAATATGTAACAAGAGCAACAGAAAATAGCTGTTGTCATAGAAACAACAAACATTATTGATGACAAGTGACACAAGTGGGAAGAATGTGTTTGTCGTTTACACTCGAGCGCTTCAATTGCGTCGAGCTGCTTTCACTGACCAATACATACCACTCGAAATTGGTGAAATGAATGTTGTTGCAGCATACACATGTATATATGTCTGTAAGTATACATAATGCCAATATTCATACAATCGCCAAAATTATGCAGGGGGAATTACATATGTGTAAGGAGAGAAAAAATTTAGTTAGCTTTCAGGCGCATTCGAGTGGCATCTTCAGCAAAATTTTTCAACGAAATATTTTTTTATTTTTCACGCACTTCTTTCATTCTGCTTTACTTTACAGCAGTTGCTTGCATGTGCACTTAAGTGGTGGCACCAGATTCTTCGCTGGCTTTGCATGCATATGGGATTTAAGGAGCTACTATCTAGTGTTAGATACTTTTAGATGCTAGCACACAAACTTGACATCGATGTACAAGTGGGTTTTTGTGATTTTAGTATTATTTGGTTTACAAAGGAAATACGATTTTTAGGAGGAAGAACGAGTTTAACTCTATAAGATAGCATACTTTAGAGCGCACACTGTCAACAAAAGTCAAAACGATGCTCAAGTGTATTTTTGCGATTTTAATATTATTTGGTTTACCGAAAAATTTTTAATTTTAGAGAATTGCAAACAGCAAGTTCAACGCGATAAAGTAGCATACTTTCGGTCACACACTGTCAAACAAAGAAACCAAAAAAGCGGGAATAACAAAAATAATAATATAATTTGAAAATGCTCAACATTTTAGATTTTATAAAAACTTGTATAGCATACCCTTAGGATTCAAGCAGCTACTATCCTCTATTGCATACTTTTAGAGGCTGGTATGTATACTTAACTTTGAGCCGGAAGTGTATTTATAATATTTTAATATATTTATTATAAAACAAGAAATGAAATTTTTATAAATCGGTGAAACAACAAGTTTGTCTCTATGAAAAAGCATACTTCTTAGCGCACACTGTCATCAAATACAAAAATTGTGTAGTTTTAAAAGAATTTGAAATATCTTGAACAAAAATTATTAATTTCTCTACTGCATTCTTAATGTTGTCACTTTTATAGCATACCCTTAGGATTCAAGTAACTACTCTAGCTATTTTTAGAGGCTTGTGGACATGCTTGAATTTGACTCAAAAAAGTATTTTTACGTTTTGAGTAATATTCAACGTACAGAAGAAAAGAAAATCTTCGGAAAATTAAAGAGCTTTTAACATTAACAATTTTATAGCATACCTTTAGGATTCAAGCAACTACCCGTGTGACATTCAGAGGCTTGTGGACATGCTTGATTTTTGATTTCAAAAAATATTTTATGATTTGAGTAATATTCAACATACAAAAAAAAAGAAAATGTGGAAAAAAACGAAGGAGGAGCACTCAATATTAACTCAATACAAAGCATACTTTTTAGCGCATGCTGTCGACAAATAAAAAATTTTTAAAATGTAAGGGAAATTAAAGTATCCTGAATACAAAATATTAATTTCGTTTAGAAATTGTCAATTTATTATTTTCTAAATATACGTAGCATACCTTTAGGCGTAGTGAATTTCAAATATTTAAGGCATCACTACTAAATAATTCGAATTTAATACTCTCTCATTGTTATTAAATGCCAATTTATCATTATTTTTGGAAGAAAAATTCCACACACCTCAACAAATTCACTAAAAACCATAAATCAACCAGAGTAATCGAAACAATATGTGCTGCAACAAATCCACCTGCTCGCACCAACGAAAATAATTTATTTTCTTTTATCAATGTGACTGTGCGCTTAAAAGTTAATGACCCATACACGCGATCGGAAAAGAGATAATTCATACAGATGAGCATGAGGCATTGTAGTGCATACTTTTAGGCGCCTACAGCCACACTTCTTTCATAAGCACTCAAGTAGAAGTGCCTAAGCTATCAATCTACGGGAGATAAAGCCAATCAAAAGCCTAGACACCTAAAAGTAGGCTAAAAGCAAAAAACAAATGGGTAGCAGAAGCGAATCGGCAGATGAAGTAAACAAAGCAAAGGCACTGCGCTGCGAAACAACATAGAAAACGTAACAAAAAAATTTGATAGCTGACTGACAGTCGCCATCGACAGCATAATCGAATTAATTGGTTTATTAAAGCTACTGCATGGAATTCCATATTGTTTGTGTAGCCTTGTGTAAAGACCAGACTACTCAACAGATAAAGAGAGCTTAAATGGATAGGGACTTTTTTATTTAATAAAATATTAAAGACATGAAATAGTGAAATCGCAAAGCATTTCATTCGTGATGTGCATGTATGTTGCAATTCTCGTCGGGTTTATGAAGCTTTTGCTAGAAGTATTTGAACACAAATGTGGATTAAAGAATTTAATGACATTTCTTTCTGACTTTTTTACAATGTTCAATAGATAATCCTCATTCTTCGTGCGATTCGATCGTAAAGTAATTAACTAATTATTACTCCGCTCTCTCTATTTGCAGATTTTAACTAAAGATCTCAATCATTCCATATATACAAAAAACCGTTAAAAACTTGACGCTAACGACAACAAGAATCACATCACTCTCAGCAAATCGAATTTCGCAATCTCAAATATATAACCAGATGTACCGAAAATGTAAATATTTGCCTGCAAATCTTCAAAATATCTCAAAAGAAGAGTCACAAAGACGAAAATGATAATCTAGTCGCAAAAGTCAAGCAGGAACTTGATTCCTCTTGCAAAGTTTAAGCCAAAAAGACTTTTGGCTTTTGAAAAACAAACATATAACGGCAAATTTTAGTTGTAAATAAATATTTAGAAAAGAATATTACACGCTTATTAATTACTGTTAGTTGAGCAAAAAGTCGTCGGCCATTCAAAATGACGAAAAAGTACGAATTCGATTGGATCATTCCGGTGCCGGAGGAATTGACCACCGGCTGCGTGTTCGATCGTTGGTTTGAGAATGAGAAGGAAACAAAGGAGAATGATTTTGAGAAGGACGCAATGTTCAAAGTGGACGAATACGGATTCTTTTTGTATTGGAAAAGCGATGGCAGGGTGAGTAGACAATGGAAAATTATTTTGCTAATTTCAAAAATTGTAAGATTAAAAAAATTAGGAATTAAATTCTTCATATAACAAAAAAAAATTTTACATAAATACACAAAATTAATAATAGCAACAACTTAAATATATATGCGAGATTTTTAAACAAAATAAAATTAACAGCTTTAAGAAAAACAAACAAAAATAATTAAAAAACTAGTTCAAAATTATTTTTGAATTACTTCGAATAAAAAATAATCTTATGAATAATAACAAGCAATTTTAATACAATACTTTAAAGTATTTTATTAAGACATAAAAAATAAATATAATGAAAAAACACACCCTATGAAAAGCAATATAAAATAAAAATTTTAAATCTTTTCATTTCAAAAACCTAAGAATATTTTAGATAAGAAATTAAATTAAACCAAAATCAAAAAATTAAGTTTAAGAAATTTTGTTTTGAATTAAAAGTAATATTTTAGAAAAATTAAAAATTTTAAAAACATTTTCTTGAAAATAAAAATATAAATAAAGTAAGTTTTTCCATTTTATAAATGTTTGTGCACTTAAACAGAACAATATTTTTACTTTTATGGAAAAAAAATTTATTTATTTTTTTTAAGAAATAACTTTTAGAAATATGATAAAAACCTTAATAAAATTTAAAACTTATTAATTCAATTTTAAATATGTCTATGCACATAAAAAAATTATTTTTACTTGTACAGAAAAAACATTTATTCCATTTTTTTCTTTTTGAAGTAATAATTTTTAGAAAAATGATAAGAACATTAAAAACTTTAAATAAATTTATAACTTTTGAAAACAAAATTTAAATTTTTAATATTTATATTTTTTAAGGTCATATATTTAGAAATGAGTTCTCTTTTTATTATATGCATATATTTATTTATTTTTTTTTTAAGCTAATAGTTAAAATTGTGGAAAAAAAAATTTAAGTTGAGAAAAAAAATTATATTAAAAAAATGATAATAATAATTTAAACTAAAATTAAAACTTAGTTAAAAATTTAATAAGTTTATATAAAATTATATAAATTTTTAAAATAAAAATTGTTTTCCTAAAATCTCTTTCATACAAATTCCACATACCTGTTCAGGAAGGTGACGTCATAGAATTGTGTCAAGTTAGTGATATAAGAGCGGGAGGCGTGCCGAAGGTAAGTAATATCGATGTTTATACATAAAACAAATAAAAAAGGAAAGAAAAATATTAAATTAAATAAAATTTTTATATGGAATTTAAAAAAAAAATATTAAATAAAATGAAATGTTTAAAATAGCATAAAAAATACATTTCTTAGACGAATAAATTTTTAAACTGCTAAAATTTCCGAACTCGCTTGCATTTCGATTTTTCAATTTGAAGCTCAGTACTAAATAATTTGTACTGTATACTATCTAATATAATAACATTACTAAAAAATATTATATTTGTCTAAATTGAATCACCAAAATCAAAAGCCGCACGTTTTGCGCTTTCCACTACGCCTATAATACCTGTCAACCACACACATTCACACACACAAACACTCAACCAAACAACTATAACCAACTATTATACGAACAATGCCACAATTGAAGAGCTGCAACCGCAAAAGCCACAGCAACCGCAGAAGCTTGAGCGCACAAGCACACCTTTCACCTTAACGAATCCGTCTTCTTTGCACTTCACACGCCGCTAATTTCTCCACTACATTTTGGTCTGTCCTCTTCGCCAGAAGTGTGTGGCATTGCCGACACACATTTCCCGCTTTCGCTGCATGAATACAGCACAAATTCTCACTTCCATTCCTGTTTGAACACTACTCCCCTCTGGCAATGGCCTACACTGCGTATACGTTACTTGCTTTGTGGGCATTTCGTGGGTAACGTATACGCACTGTGGCACACAGTAAGGTCAACGAGTGGCATTTCATGGGATTAAAGCTATGCATGTCAGCTGCTATGTGCGCTTGTTCACGTATGTGTGTGTTTGTGTGCACTTTCGTTGATTTTGCCGGTGTCAGGCAACCACAATCATAATTCATTTTTGTGATGGTTATACGAGCATTCTGTTGCTATTGTTGTAATTGTGGTTTTGTTGCCTGTGTTATAACAACCGTAAGGTGTTGAAGTGTCAAAATGGGAGTTGCTGGAAAATGGTAGTGAGATTTAAGGGTTTAAGTTAGGAGGAACAAGCAAAGACGAAGGAGAATAGCAACAACAATAAATTACATAAAAACAAGATTCGGCTATTAAATTCAAATTATAGAACAATAACTCACTAGAAATTTTAAGAGTAAAATATTAGAACAAAACATCAAATTTAAATAATTTAAAAATTAAACTAAAATTAAAAGTAAAATTAATTAAAATAATAGAATAAAAGTTAAAGTTTCCATTAAATTTAAAATTAAAATTAAATTTAGTATTAAATTTAAACAAAAATTATATTTAAAACTAAAATTATAATTAAAATAAAAATTAAAATTAAAACTAAAAATTAAAAATAAATTAAAATTAAAATTAAAGTTGAAATTAAAATAAAATTACAATAATTATTAAAACTAAAATTCAAATTAAAGGCAAAATTAAAATTAAAATTGACATTAAAATTAAAATAAATAAATTAAATAAATCTAAAAAATTAAAATTAAAGTTGAAATTAAAATAAAATTACAATAATTATTAAAACTAAAATTCAAATTAAAGGCAAAATTAAAATTAAAATTGACATTAAAATTAAAATAAAACTACAATTAATATTAATATCAAAATTAAAATTAAAATTAAAACTAAAAATTAAAAATAAAAAATAAATGAAAATTAAAATTCAAATTTAAATTGAAATTGAAAATAAAATTAAAATAAAAAAATTAAAATTAAATTAAAATTAAAATTAAAAATAAAAAAAAAATTAAAATTAAATTAAAATTAAAATTAAAATAAAAATAAATGAAAAAAACAGAATATTGAAAGTGGTTTATTTGGTCTAATGAATATAAAAGCGTGGTTTTGCCATAAAAGCCGTTTAATATTCTTAAATTCCACAGAATTGGCTGTAAAGAAACTTTTTAGGTAGCTATTTGAATAGACGGTATGCTTAATCTAGACCAGTAAAAATTATTATATGAAAGACCTACTCGCGCGTTCTCACCGCACACCCTAGAAAGATGAGTAATCCTTGTGTAAGATGGAGTAGCCAACCCGTGTGAAACCTGGGGTCACAGCTAGAAGAGCAGAAGATTCAGCGGAGCCACGCCGACATATTCGGTTTAAGGGTACGTTGAAGTCTAATTGCGGAAATTGAGAAGAATTCTAGAAAAAGTGCTTAAATCGAAGGATGTCATGAGGTAGTGACCCTGATAATTGAAAACAATCAAAAGTCAATCTAAACGAGACCGATAGATGGCGCTAAATCCACCTTGATTTTAAATTTCAGACTATTACACTCAAGATAAATCGAAAAATTATATTCAACACCAAATGATGGTCACGAGATAAGAAAAAGTATTATAATAGTAATTGGTTTACTACGTAAAAAAAATTATATTTTGCGCTTGATGCTATTAATTTAAAAAATGATAATGATATTCTGTGGCTAACCCCAACAATATTTGCTTCTATAGATATGTATTTGAAAACATTAAATAACAGTACTCATATTTTAAATAAACAAATTTCCGCGTGAATTCCATAGAAACGCACCGAACACTGTTTATTTAATTGCAAGTCTATTTATTGCATCAATTAGTGAATTAAATTCAAATATGCGTAAAACCGCAAATGTAAACAAATAAGATGAACGATGTGTTAATGTTTGGCAATTGAAAATAACGCGAAAATCGGCCAGCTTGATGATGAGTGATTGATTGTTAATAATGTAGTTAATGAAGTGAAATTTAATTTGCGCGTCAAATGGATTAATGAAGAGCAAAAATCAACAAAAACAAAAACAAATAAAAATATAACTAATTGAGAAAATTTAAAACAAAAATGCTGGAAAGTGAGGCCGCAGAAGAAGTAAATTAATTAAAAAAATGGAAAACTTGAAAAAAATAGAAAACTAGAAAAAAATATCAAAGAAAAAAAAGGAAATATGTTAGTTAAAAAATGCGGAAACAACAAATGAAATATTTAATGAACTAACTAATGTATTTAAATTGCGTCAAAAAATGCAAAAAGTAATATATAGATTGAAATGACAAATATTTAAATGATATTTCTAAGGCTTGAAAATATTTCAGCCACTAATGGACTCTTTTAAAAATATTCAATACCCACGACTCGATATTAAACCTTTTCCATACATTTTCTTTTTGTAGTCTGAACAGGGTATACTAGTCCCTTTTCTAGTTTCTTTTCCCTCCCAGAAGCTTCTCACTTGTCGGCATCGCCGTTGTCTGACTAATATAACATACAGTTGCCATACAAACTGGTCGCTCAAAACTAAGTTCTTGTGTGGAAAACTTTTTAATAAGACAAACTATATTTGGCATGGATTAACATGATATGTTCAAAAAATTTGGCATGAATAATTTCCCAAGTCAAGGGTATAATCTCCAAACAAATCGTCTAAAGCAGGACACTATAGAATATCTGCCTTGCAAACTGACCAATTTAAATCAAGATAACACCTCTATAAAAAAACTTAAGTTAGCTGTAGTTAACTCATCTTAACTTAACTCAACTGAACTCTACTTATTTTAACTTAACTTAACTTAACTTAACTTAGCTTTACTTCACTTCACTTCACTTAACTTAGCTTCACTTCACTTAACTTAGCTTCACTTCGCTTCCTTAACTTAACTTTACTTCAACTTAACTTAACATAATTTAACTTAGCTTAACTTAACTTAACTTAACTTAACTTAACTTAACTTAACTTAACTTAACTTAACTTAACTTAACTTAACTTAACTTAACTTAACTTAACTTAACTTAACTTAACTTAACTTAACTTAACTTAACTTAACTTAACTTAACTTAACTTAACTTAACTTAACTTAACTTAACTTAACACAACTTAACTTAACTTAGCTTCACTTCACTTCACTTAACTTAACTCAAATTAACTCAACTTAACTTAACATAATTTAACTTAACTTAACTTAACTTAACTTCACTTCACTTCACTTCACTTCCTTACTTCACTTCACTTCACTTCACTTCACTCAACTGAACTTAATATAATTTAACTTAACTTAAATTAGCAAAACTTAACTTAGCAAAACTTAACTTAGCTTAACTTAGATTCACTTCACTTCCTTAACTTAACTTTACTTCAACTTAACTTAACATAATTTAACATAACTTAACTTAACTTAACTTAACTTAACTTAATTTAACTTAACTTAACTTAACTTAACTTAACTTAACTTAACTTAACTTAACTTAACTTAACTTAACTTAACTTAACTTAACTTAACTTAACTTAACTTAACTTAACTTAACTTAACTTAACTTAACTTAACTTAACCTAACTCAACTTAACTTAACCTAACTCAACTTTACTTAACATAATTTAACTTAACTTAACACAACTTAACTTAACACAAGCTAGAATAATAACATAGCTTCATTTCACTTCACTTAAATTAACTCAAGTTAACTCAACTTAACTTAACATAATTTAACTTAACTTATCTAAACTTTACATACATACTATTACATTTTTTAATCGATACTTTTTTTCAACAATTTTTTTGTTCTTAAATTTATACTATGGTATTATGTATTTTCTTGCTTAACTACATGCCTAGAAATATATAATTGTAACTGTGCAAAAAGAAACCCTTTCAACAAATAAAGAGCAGGTGAAAGTTATAACTACCACCGCCATGGCCTAGTTAACATTTTAATACAATTCTGTTGCAGCGCAACTCAAAAGGGCCAAAGAAAACTACGCACAAGAGGCGAGCAAATAATGCATTAAAATTGCATTGCATATCATTTGACTTGCAAAAGCCTGAGCAAAAGGATAACGATGAAAAGTAACAAGAGGGAGGGCGAAAGGAATGCGAGGGGCAATGAGCTGGCTTGGCGACTAAAGCAAAAATAAAGAGTTGGAAAATAATATATAGTATATATGTACATACATATACATATGTATATATGTGCTTATGTATATGTGTGTGTATGTTCGTGTGCTTGTGGTGTGTTGACCAACTGACGAACTGTTGATTGGCAAATTGACAGCAAGACAAAATTGATTTATATGATAACTGACAGTGGGAGGTCGAGAGTATGATATCGTGAGAGAGTTGAGTTCCACAAAGTTTGAATATTTAATCAACTGACTGGTTGGCTGACTAGTTTTCTGGCTACATGACTGATGGCTCGTGTGTCAAAATGGCTGACAAGTTAAATTTCAAACTGACTGACAAACTGAATGTGAAAGTGACCGACAAACAGAATGTCAAAGTGATCGACAAACTGAATGTCAAACGAACTGTCAAACTGACTGACAAACTAATTGACTGCCTCACTGACAGTGTCTCAGTCAACTGTTGAGCGTGTGAAATTATGCAGTAAAGGTAAGTTTCTGCCAGCTATCTGCCTCTCTCAATGCCAGCAATGCAAATGAGTCGCGCGTATTGCAACAATGGATCTCCTGCTAAGCAGCTGGCAAAGTAAGCTAAAGAAAACACAGCAGTCGTTCGGTTCGGTTATTTAATTTGTGCGAGTGTGCGCGCATTCCATGCAAACGTAATGAGCGTGAAAATTTTCGTGCATTAATCATTAGGGGGTAAAATACAACAGCAACAACAACAGCGTGAGCCAAACCGACTTTGTGTGTGCATATAAAACGCAGATAAAGGCAAAATAAAAATAAAAGAGTGGCAAAAAAAAACAATAAAAAATCCTAAAAATAAAGAGGAGTAAATGAAAAGCGAGTGGAATGAAAGCCAACATTTCGAAGCGCAAAAATGCTGAACTGCATGTAAAGTCCTTCAGCGAAAGCTGGCGTGTGTAAGTAAGTGTGTATGTGTGCCTTTCCAATTACATGCACACGCTTAGAAGCAACTTAAATGAGGCATTTTCCGCCAAATTGAGAAAAACCTGAAGTACGCGGCAATTCGCTTTGAAGCCACGTTGAAAATCAGCGGGTTTAAAGAGAAAATACTGCTAGCCGCATTCAGCTACAAAGCGTTGAAAAGTTGGTGAGGTGGTAAAGGAAAGTAAAGCGGGTAATACAAAGAAGGAAGGAAGTTAAATACAAATATGAAACCGAGCAGAAAACATCGGACACCCAATAAAAAATATATATATATATATATCTGATCAAAACCTGTCGATCCGTCTGTCTATATATCGTTGTGAGATTTTAGACGTGCTGTTTTCTCTACAAGGCATCGAATCGGACTAATATATCCTATAGCTGCGATACAAACTGACCGTTCAAAATGGAGTGCTTGTATGGAAAACTTTTTCATTTGACATGATGTCTTCCCGAAATTCAGTTCGGATTGAAAAGATGCTTTCACGAAATTGGACATGAATCTTAAAAACGTTATTTCTTCACTAATTTTTAAGATCGAGTGACTATAGCGGTTAGCTTCCCTACATACTGAATGAAGTCCTGTGAGAAAGACTTTTTTATTTGACAATATGTCTTCACGAAATTTGACATGGATTATTCCTCAAGATAGTACCGTTATCTCTTCACAAATTTTTATGATCCGATCACTATATGTAGTATATAGGTGTCATTCAAACTAAATTATCGAAATGAAGTCGTGTTATGGAAATCCTTATTATTTCGCAAGATATCTTCACGAAATTTAGTTTGAGTTATTGCCTAAGGCAACGCTACAATCTCTAAACAAATTTTAAGATCGTACCACTATAGCATACAGCTGTTATGCAAACTGAACTGTCAAAATTAAGTATTTGTATAATTTCATCTTTTATTTTAATTTTTTAAACAGTTTAAATGCAGATTAAAAACGAAAAGGGCTTAAGTTGAAAGTTGTTACTTTAGACAACCTTTAAAAAGTTTAAAGTTTCGTGTAAAGCCTTTTGTTCGATTAGTTCCGGGCGAACCAGTTTGGATGCCGGGTCAGAAAAATGCCTATATCTCCGAAAATAATTTGAATTTTGAAAAATCCTCTTGTACACATATTCTTGAATAGTTAAACTTTGAAAATATAAGAAAAAATTTCGATTTTTTTAAATTTCTAGACCAGTATACCCCCTTAAAAAAATTATTATTTTTTATTAAATTTTTTTCTTTTATCTGAAATGTAAGGATTTTTGCATTTTTTCATTTGTTGTTTTACATGTTAAATTTATACTTATCTCTTTTATTTTTAATATTTTTATTTTTGTTTATTATTTTTATTTACTATTTATTAAATTTAAAATATTCTCTATTTCGATTTTTATTTCATCTACAGTTAATAACATAATGAAACTAATTCTAACTGAAAATATAAACATAAAATTTAAGCTTCAGGCAAGAGAAAATGTTGAAAATTTTCGTATAAAAAGCGCATAAATTGCAATTTTAACTTAATAAAAAATATCAAAATAAATTATTTTAGACCTTTTTAATTTTGTATCATGCAAATTGACTTATGCTATACGGCTTTACAGCAATCATCATGATGTTTGACAAAAAATAGCAACTTAAAAGCGCTTAAGTAGAAAATTTTAAATTCTGAAAATCTTAAATAATTAAGATAATTGTAACAGCAAACAAGAAACTTGAAATTTAAGCTGCAGTTAAGAGCAAATGTTGAAAAATTGTATATAAAAAACGCATAAATTGAAAATTTCAATTTAATAAAAAATATTAACATACAATATTTTAGACTTTTTAATTTTATATCATGCAAAGTGACTTACGGTCTACGGCGTTACAGCAATTAGCATGACTTTTGCTCAAAAATAGCATGTTGAGTTGAAAAAACGATTAACTTGAAATTTTTAAATTCTGAAAATATTAAAAAAATGCTCAAGACTTTTTACTTATTATTTCTTCACAAAATCTTGCAAAATGGCTTATAAACTTGGCCTTACCAAAATAAGCACTACTTTTGCTCAATTAGAGCAACATTAAAATACATAAGTGGAATGTCTTATATTTTGAAAAATCTTAAAAAATATATTTTCCAATTTTTCGTTATTAGTTGTTGCCAAAATCGTGTAAAATGACTCGTCAGTCTCGGAAATACATCAACAAGACCCACTTTCATTCTAAAATAGCAATATTAAAATACATACATATGTACGTTGGAATTCTGACATTGTAAAAATCTTAAAAAAGAAAAATTTTCCAATTGTTCGTTACTATTTTTTGCCAAAATCCTGAAAAATGACCCGTCAGTCTTGAAATTACAGCAATAACTATCACTTTCAAATTAAAAAATGTCAATATGAAAGCACATAAGTTGAAAGTTTTAAATTTTGAAAATCTTAAAAACAACATTTCACAATTTTACGTTGTAATTTTTTGTCAAAATTGTGAAAAATTACCGTATATTTTGGAATTAAAGCAATAAGTAAAAAATTACGACATAAAATAGCATAAGTTGAAAGTTTTAAATTTTGAAAATCTTAAAAACAATATTTCACAATTTTACGTTGTAATTTTTTTCAAAATCGTGAAAAATTACCTCACGTTTTGGAATTAAAGCAAAAGGCACCACTTACAGTGAAAAATAGCAACAAAAAAGCACATAAGTGGAAATTTCAACATTTTGAAAAACTTAAAAACAAATATTTTAAAATCTTGAAAACAAATATACTGAAAATTTTCTTTGCAGAATTCTAAGAAATGGCCGTCAGTTTTGAAACTACAAGCCTAAGCTCAAACATTACTTAAAAAAGCAAAAAACAACAAAATATTGTTGGCGATACGCCTCTGCCCCACAACAATTTGTGTGCCATAATACAAACCAAATGTATTTTCATTTCTCCTACAAATTTCCGCTTACATTTGCATTTGTTTTCACTTTTTCATTAGCTACCTTTTAGCCATCTGTCACATGGCTGTCACAGCGCGCTCTGCTCTTGTCACGTGTGACAATTAATGCAAACGCATACGCCATTTTGTTTTCAATTTACGTGCATCGCAAACTGTCACATTCGGCAAAAGCCAAGCTGTGTGACAGCGAATAAACAAGTTTTACCCAGCCCAAAGGACAAAACACAAAAAAAAACAAAAAGTTTTGAAAAAAATCTGCGAAAAACTATAATAAAGTGGCAGTAAAAAGGTTGCGAAAGAAGTAGAAATAAAACAGCGAAGAAGTGAACTGCTGGCGAAAGAAACGGCACACACGAAAAACGCGCAAAGCGAGAAGCTGCACCACAAAAAGAAAGCTTTAAATTAAAATGTTTGCTTACAACAAGCAAACAATGGACCACAACAATAACAACACGCACCATATAATAATAAATCAACAGCAACAACAACAAAGAGTCGTAGATATTAGCGTGCAATTTGTTTGTAAGCAATCAGTTAGCAGCGCTGAAGCACGTAGCGCCACCGGGCGTATACGCAACCTAGCGCCGACGCTGGCGGGCGGTGTTGGCGTATGAGTGACATATGGCGACAAATGTTCGCACTAAATGTTCGATGCATGTGTGGTGAAGCGCATATGTATGTATATGTGCATGCATATCTGTATTTGTGGACACCTATGTGTGTATTGGTGCATATATGCATCTAAGTGCTTTTGTAAGTATGCCACCTCCTAGAGCGCGCAATAAAGTTCTACACATTTGCACTTGTTTGTGGGAAAACTTCGACACTTCTTCGTGCATGCGTGTGTGCACAATTCGTCACACAATTACGCTGACTTTCATTCATTATCGCTTTTTTGCTCAGCCACTTTTTGTTGCGTTTGGCGTCAGCTGCTGCTACTGATGAGCTGTAAATTGCGAATTTGTTGTAACAAAAGTTTTAGTCAAATAAAAAGCGGGGCGTTGGCGAGTGCTTTGCAGATTTCTTGACTAAAATTTTCCTGGAAAAGCACGCTTAGCTACTTCAATTAATTAAATTGCTTGTGTCAGAAGTGTTGTAGCTCACTTTGATTGCTGGCAATGAATGTTGTGTGGACAAAATGCCGGAAGAGGTATTACAATCATTAATATGCGCACACATATAACGGTTTATTGCATATAGGGAACGAAGGATTTAGGTTTTGAAAGAACTAGTGAAATAATATCGAGCTTTGAATTGTATTTGCAGCCTTAAACGAGTATAATTTTCACTTAATGAGCAAAATATTTAATCCATTGATTATAGCTATGTGTCTAAAATACCAAAACAAAAAAAAACTTAAACTTAGCACGCAGCAAAGCTTTAATACCCTACATAAGCTACATAAGTGCATTATTATAGCATAAAAGTGTATGAAAAGATCATTATCTTGATTTTGATCGTTGAATTTGTATGGCAGCTATATGCTATAGTTGTTCGATCGGAAAAATTTGTGCGGAGATTATAGCGCTGCCTTGGATAATTAAGTGCGGCGAATTTCATGAAGATACCTTGTCAAATAAAAAAGTTTTGCCTACGAAAACTTGAATTTGATAGTTCAGTATCTATGGCAGCTATGTGCTTTAGTAGTTCGATCCGAACAATTTGTTCAAAAATTGCTGAGTTGTCTCTGGTAATGATCTCTACCGAATTTCGTGAAGATATGTTATCAAATAAAAACCTTTTCCATACAAAAACTTGAATTTGATCTCTCAGTTTCTATGGCAGCTATATGTTATAGTGCTTCCATCCGAACAATTTCTTCAAAAATTGTTGAGTTGGCTCTGATAATAGTCTCTACCGACTTTCGTGCAGATATCTTGACAAATAAAAAACTTTTCCATACAAAAACTTGATTTTGATCAGTCAATTTATATGGCGGCTATATGCTATTTTTATCCGATATCGGGACAAATGAGTAACTCCTTGGTGAGAAAAAGGCGTGTGTAAAATTTCAGAGCGATATCTCAAAAAACTGAAGCACTAAAGCGCGCATTTACAAACGAACAATTTTTTTATCTTTAATTATTTTTTTTATTTGAAATAATACTGAATATTCCACAAATCTTAAAATAATACTATCTCGCAAAGCAGTTATTTGTCAATTGTGCTCTAAATTTGTTCTTCCATACTTATTTCTTTATTACCAATTTCGGTACTCACACTCTTCTCCCCTCTACCAGCCCCACTCCAACAAACTAAATTAATTCCCACTTCACTCTTTTGTTATACGCTTTTCCATTTTTTTTTTAATTTCTCTCAATTGAATTTTTGTTTTCCAATTAATTACGAGCTGCATGCGTCCACCTGTCCGAGCAGCCAACGTACGGAGCAGTGTAGTCATTCAACAAATTAAATAGTTGCATATTCCCAATTGACCTTTCATACACAACCAATTAAAACTATCAAACATGTCAATGTCAACTTTGACCTTCGCCAAAGCAATTGCGATAAGCCAGTGAACAGGAGCGTAACGGAAAGTGTTATGTATATATGTATCTGTGTGTAATGAGCTGTGCGAAGTTTTATATCGAATTTATTTGGAAAAGTGTGGGCAGAAAGCCATTGCTTGCCAAACTGTAATGAACGCAATGATTTCTATAGAAAATCAAAGCCAAGTGTATACACTAAATCACTTTTAGCCAATTAATTAAATTTTGCCAAAATGCAGTAAAATTTTTCAATTACAATTTTCAAACTAACGGTACTTTCTGCATAATTACTTGTGCACTTTGTGCGCAAGCAGTAAAAAGCTTGCAGAATACTCGATAAATGCTTTTTTTGTGGAAATATCAAGTATGCAGAAGTTCGTGTGTGTGTGTGTGCGTTTCTCATAAATTTTACAATTAGCAATTTCCATTAACGCTGACAACTCAATTATGCTGTTGTACATAAAACGGTAGTCAAAATGTTTGGTCCACTGGGTCAGCATTGCGTTGCTAGAGCAGCGTGCTCATGCAGTTTTATGTGGAAAACTGTCAAAAATTAATTTGTGCGGTAATATACGAGGGTGGTCGGATAAGTCAGCAGTCCATTATGCTATAATAGCTCTCACAGCTGCATTTCTAATAACATAAAGCGTTAAAAATGATAATTATACTGATTATACTTTGTATGGCAACTATATGCTATAGTAGCTAGATCTGAACAATTTGTTCAGAGATTGTGCGGTTTTCTTGGACAATAATCTATGTGAAAATTCGTTACGATATCTTGTGAAATAAAAGAGTTTTCCATACAAGCACTTGAGTTTGACCGGGAAGTTTACATGGCAGCTATATGTTATAGTCGGTCGATCCGAACAATTTGTTGGCCTATAATAGCGAAGACTTGTATAACTGTATATGCCGGAATTCATTGAGCTATCCTTTCAAATAAAAAAGTTTTTCATACAAGCACTTGAGTTTGATCGGTGAGTTTATATGGCAGCTATATGCTATAGCTGTTCGATCTGAACAATTTGTTCGGAGAATGTAGCGTTAATTGAGATCATAATATATGCCAAATTTTGTGAAGATAACTTTTCAAATAAAAAAGTTTACTCTACAAAAACTTTAATTTGATCCGTCACTTTATATAGCAGCTATATGCTACAATTGCCAGATCTGAATATTTTGTTCAGAAACATCGTTATAATTCTTTGTTAATATTCTATGCCAGAATTCGTGAAGATACCTGCTCAAATAAAAAGTTTTCCATACAAGCACTTTCGATTCTACCGACAAATGAGCAACTTCTTAGAAAACGACGATTTCTAACGTAATAAGCTAATTTAATCAATCTCTTCACGAACATATCTAACCACGCTCGTACTTTCGTATTTTTGGACGAAATCAGTAACGCCTGTACTCTCTACAATTACACTTTCTCCTGCACCACATTTAATTTCACTTTGAACCTCCACCTTCCCGCAAAGAAATGCATTAGTTAATATTGCCTACATACAACACGCTTAAACTTGTCATTTGCTACCGTTGTTAACGGTAATGTCCGTCACTAAATACCACATAGGCTTGCGATTGTAGGTGTGTTGCTCAAGAATTGTGTCAATGTTGGAAAGGAAATTACAAATTTAAAATTTAATTTCCGAACTTTGAGCGGTGTATTGCTATGCCAGTTTCAAATGGCAACACACGGCTATTTTTGACGCCCCTTAGACCGCTGTAAGTATATGCTACTTTTTGCGGCTGACAGACGGCCTAGGTTTGGATACCTGCCAAACTGTCAGTAAAGCAAGAAAGGTAATTTAAGTAAATTAAAGCGAGTATTCGCTGGAAAAGAAGAGTTTGAAGGAATTAGAGAGCAAAAACGTCAATAAGATGAAGGCGTAGATGTCATATTCCACAAATTTCTGGAAGACATAAGTACGTTTCTGAAAAAATGTAATTATGACCAAAGTCAGTTACTAACTGCTAACTAAACAAGATCCGAAATTATGTTCAAAAGATCTCAGTCTGAAATAGTTTAGGTCCGATTTCAATTTATTCATCTCACGTGTTAAGCCGTAAACTTTCATGTTAACTGTGACTACAGAGAGGATTTTATGAGACTCATCAATCTTTGTAAAAGTGTTGAAAAAAGATCAAAGCTCAAACACAAAAACTTGGAAACCTAAAAGCGGACTAGAAGGGCTTAGAACGCCTCTGAAAATTTTTTCTAAAAATATCGAAAGAAGAACTAGAAAAAATATGTATTTCTCTGCTGTTAAGTGGTCTTCTCGTTACCCCTTCATATTCTCTCTTTTTATCAATATCGAAACAGAATCTTCTAACTGAACTTTGTAGAAAATAGGTTGTTCTCCACTCTTTCATAGTCTAATCCTCAACTTTTCAGATTACCTCAGCTTTTTAACTATGCACGCGTCAAAATCATTCATTTTTATTTTGGAAATGTTGCCTGTTTGAGCTCCTATGGACCGTAGAGGTTCTTTGTTGGACACTCGGGTGGAGTGGCGGCGCAGAACGAACAACCTTTGAGGCTTATTCCGCAATAGTGCGTTGGCAGCGTAGGTCCAAGTAACATGTGGTAACACACGGGGAGTGTCTTAGGGCCTGAGCAGGTCTTAAGATGGCTCCATCCATTGATTATATTACACCTACCCGAGGTGGAATTTAGATGGAGCCTTTTAGCGCAGAAGCAGCAGAAAAAATTCTCCGGGCCGGGGTTGGGTCAATGCCAGCACGAGTCAGAAGGATGAGGAGGATTACAAACTTATTCTAAAATTTACCGATCCAAAAAGAGTTAGATCGAAAAAACAGCCCTCGGCCGGGAAAAATCCGGGTCAATCCCGGTAACGAAGAACTGGCTGTCGTGGGATTGTGTTTTTTTTTTTGTTGCGCAGCTTCGTTCTGGATACTGTATGATATTAAGCTCCTACTTATACAGAATCGATCCCGACATACCAAATATATGTCAAGCAACGAGTCCTCGCATGACTCTAATCATCTCTTTGCATGTCCAGCTAACCATACAAATCTGAAACTCCTCTCCCTTTGGTCTGATCCCGTCGAAGCAAAACGTTTCCTGAGCCAACCGTTGGAAGACCTCGATGACAATATATCTGAACTTTACCACCCTGACGAGGACTAGATAACTGTTACAACAACAGCAACAATCACGGTGCTATTTGGAAAAATTTTACTATAGTAAGAGAGAATAAAAGTTCTATAGACCTCTTGAGTTCTAATTAAGAATAAGGTCGAAGTTATTTTTCCTTCCATATAAGAATAAATAAATATGAACTTCTTATGGTATCCTCAAAGCTCAGATCACATCGGAGTATTGATCAGTAAGAGCTTCTCTTATTAAAAAAGCTATTTCCAATACTTACTGATTCAATTATTTCGGATTTGTTTGTAATAGGTTCGGCATATCTCCTTCTCAAAAATAAGGAGTTCTGGTACACCGAGCCAAATTCCAAAACTTGCATCTGTGATATTTCTCCTTAATTTAATACCATTTTGACAAAATTCGTCACTCAATGGCTTTTAGTTTCCCAGCACACCGGCATCACTTATATTACGCCAATATTTTCGATTACTTTCAACAACTCGAATTGAGTGAGAAACTTTCATCAACTCATTCACTCGTTTAACGCCACTTTCGCATGCTCTATATGTATGTATGTATATGCGAGTAAAGGTGTACAGTTAACGAGAGTAGGAATGTAGTGATGCATTTGAAAGTAGAGAGCAGCATGGATATGTAAAGCTTGTAGTTGGGAGGATGCTGTCCCTGTGTCTAAAATAATGATGGATGTATGTATGTAGTGAGCGTGTGTGTATGCGGTATCCATTCTAACAAATTTAAGTAGGACAAGTGGAAATATGAACACATTTGATTTTCCCCCTACTACTGGCCGCTTTCCAAAACTTGGACGCAAAAGTAAAATATTTATTCAGACCATAAAACAAATATTTGTGAGCACAAACCAGGACGAAAAAACAAAGAAGTTGTGACAAACTTGTGTAAAAGTGGGAGGAAAATTCACTCAGAATGTGCTGGAGGAGTGTAATCTGAGAATATATGTATAAACGAATGCTTAATATTTTAGTATTTTTTTATAACTGAAAAAGATTTTCTTAAAAATATATCATAAAAAAAATATTTTAAAAATATATTGAAAAAAAATTTCAAATTTTTTTTTTTCAAAAAATGTAGTACAAAAATAAATTTTCGAAACCAAAAAATTTATTTTTCAATATTTTCTTAATTTCTTAAAAATGCATTAAAAGAAATAAATTAATTTAAAAAACAAGTTTTTAAAATTTCAAAAACAAATTTTTCAAAATTGTATTTTCCAAACCAAGAAAATGCAATTTTAAATTTTCGAAAAGCTTTTCGAAAATATATTTTCGAATTCGAAAAAAAGATTTTCCTAAGAAAAATGTTTCTTTATATAAGATCTATTAACCTCTTACTTATATAATTACTTTATATTCTCTCTACATTTTGAAAAGTTTTTCGAAAGTATATTCAAAAAAATATTTTTCCAATTTTTTCTATCAAAAATAGTTACCTATGTATATTATATCCATTAAACTCATAATTGTATAATTACTTTCTATCTTCCACACAGGATCCGAAAATTCTCGATAAAGTGACAAAAAAGAATGGCACCGATATGGTGGCCTTGGATAAACGTTCACTGACAATATGTTCGAATACAGATTATATAAATATAACATATCATCATGTTATTTGTCCGGATGCAGCAACGGCAAAGGTGAGTTGTAAAAAAATAAACTGAAATTATTAAAAAGAGAATGCTGAAATGTAGCTTTCATAGCCGCTTTCACTTTGTGAGCGCCAATACAGCTTTACAACAGAAAGCTTCGAAGTAAAAACCAATTTTTATGAAAGCATAACTGAAAAAAGGATTACAAAAAGCACTAAAGCTTTGTATGCGCTTAGTGAAAGCTTACAATCAGTAAATGAAAGCACTAAAAACTTTCAATTGCATTTAAGTTTCCAAAAGTTAATAGTAGCTTTCACTTTAGGAGCCCAAATACCCTCAAAAGTTTTGAATCGAGTTTTTTGAAAGCTCTACTTAGAAAACTTTACTTCAAAAATGTCAGTAAGCATTCTGACGAAAGCTTTTTCGAGAGTTTAGGCACAAAACATTTAATTGCCCTTAGTAGAAGCTTAAGGAAAGCGAAATCTTTACAAAATAGAATTCCAAAAATTAGTGAAAATGTAAAAAATAACTAAAATAAAATATACGCAATTTTTCTTAATAGCTGCGAGCAAAAGCTCTCCATAATAAGCTTTAAAATACAGTGGAAGCTTTGAAGGCTTTGACTTACTAGCAAACCCTAATTTACTAAAAATTACTATTGTCATTTTTTAACACAAATCAGATTTCCCAAAAAAGCTACACCTAATCCCTCCCCTTTGATTCCTCTGCTTAAGTGTAGCTTTCTTTGAATAGATATAACTTCGAAATTCAGTGAAATTATTCTAAATATCTAAAATATATGCAAGTTTCTTAATAGTTGAGCAAAAAATTTCGGACTTTATTAGGAAAGCTCCACTTTAAAATTGCAAATGCTCTCCATAGTAAGGCTTAAAATACACACGATAAGGAATAAATTACGAATATTTCAAGCAAATAAATTAATTTAGCAATAACTCAAATTTCATATGTTAAAAATTTCAGCTTTCCCATGAAAGCTCACAAAAGAAATAGTGAAGGGTGTGACTAAAATTAATGAAAGCTCCAGTATATTTATACATAACAAAAAATATTTCTTATTTAATTTGAATAATGAAGAAAAAATAATTTTCTAACTAAAAGCTTTTATAAAAGCTTTCAAGAAGTTTTTACGTAAATAGGAGATGAAATTTAAAAGAACAATTTTTATGACACCAAGCTACACCGCAGCTTTCGATTAAAATCTCATTTCATTCAATAAAAATGGTAAAAGCTTAAGAGAAACAAAATTTTCGCAACATTTTAAGTCTGTTTTACTGATAATTTCATGCTGTACGCACCTTAATTTTTGTTTTAACTGAAGCCTAAATGAAGAAATAGAAACCCAAAATGGAAAATAGTCATCATAACTTTTTGGGGCCGATGATTGGACAAAGCACTTTTATTGATTCTAAATGATCCACTTGAAAGCTGCAGTGTAGCTTAAATAATTTATCAGAATATCGCACAGTCACCTTCTGCAAAATCACCCATATTAACTTGGCAAATTTTTCTAACATAATTTCGGCAAACTAAGTAAGTAACTTTACCTAACTGTTAAACTAAACTTTTCAACTTCAGCCGTTTCTTAAATATTTTAATACGTACATATGTATGTACGTACTAATACCTAACACTTGAAGCTTTCTGGCAATATTGTGCAGTTGAAAAGATTATTTTAGCCAAATGCACCAGTTAAATTCTCAAACTATGAGCCGACAGTCATGCTCTCTCTCTCCCCTAACACCGCTCAAGTGCTATGAAAATAGGCAACTGGGTACACTTTGCCGTTTGGCTAAAACTTTAATGTTTGTTAACGGGATTTTAGATGTATAGTATATTTGTACCGAGAAATGTTCAAAAAGTTATCACACTTTTGCAGAAAGCAAATCGATGTCGGGAAAAGGAGGAGAGTGGGAAAGAAGAGAGAGCGAAAAGTAAAAGCAAAGTTTGAAGCGGTAAAAAGGTGTTCGGTTCATGTGCGATATTATATTTCGTGAAGTAAAAGTTGCTGGTGGAAATGCAACTTTGAAATTGTGATATAAATAATTTTTATTTGAACACAAAAAAAAATTAATGGAAAGCTGCGAAGTTCGTGATACACAATTTATACTTGAACTGAAATTTTCTGATATAAAATGCAACTCTGCGTTATTGCTAAAAAAATTTGGTTTCATTTTGATATAAGGTAACAATTTTAGAGACTTATTAGAGCAATTTTGAATAGAGTTTTTAGATTTAAGAAATAAATAAAGAAATGTCAAAAACATACAACTTTGTGCTTTTAAAAATGCAACCCTGCTGGAATATTTTCTGTAACTACAGAGCTTTGCTGATTTGGAATAAATTATAGACAATGAAATATAGTTTTATAGTTAAATACTCCGTTTTATTACCAAAAGTTTTCATTTCGTCAAAAGCTCACGCTTAAAGCTCTTAAAAAAATTAACATATTTTTTTATAAAATTGTATTAATAATATTGTTTATAAACCGAAAAGGCAGTTGATTAGAAAATGCTCTTTTTTCCGTTCTATTACTTTAAGTCAAAAGCTCACGCTAAAAGCTTTTCAAAAAATTAAATAATTTTTTTGTTTTTAAATTTTTTTAATAATATTTTTAATAAATCGGAAAGGCAGTTGACTAAAAATGTTTTTTCTCAGAACATGTGACATTTTCACCGTAGAAAATGCAACCCTGATTATAGATACTTGTATAAAGTGCTTAAAAAGCTTTAATACTTAAACGAATGTGTGATATTTTCACTTTAGAGGTCAATAAATAAGTTATAAAACTTATTTAGCAATTATCTTAGGGAAAATTTGAACTTTGTGGGAGTAAAAATGCAACCCTGTTAACAGATGTGAAACTCTCGTCGAAATATAGAAAATTTTGCTTTGAATAATGGGTTTTACTGCGTAAAAACAGATCACCCTACAGAGAATTAAAGTAAACATTTTAATTTTCCTATGGGAATGCAACTCTGCGTAAGCAAATCTGATATCTCATGAAAAAAAATGTTTGAATGAAGCATTATTAATGTTTTAATAAAAATAACAAACTCGCTAGAAAAATTTATCTAAAAATTCAACACTGCGAAATTCCGTTTCAAAATTATTGTCTAAAATTTGGCATAAAAAACTGAGTAGTTTTGCAAAAATACAACTCTGCGAGAGTGCCACCAGCAAACTTAATGATGATTACAATAGCTGTCAGTATACACACACATACACAGGCATTTGCATACCTAGGATCGCTCACATCCTGGAGCCATCACTCCTTATTTATTGCCACACACACACTCATACATAGGGAAAATGCGTGTACAGTTAACCAATGACTTACATTCCAATCAAAATTTTTGTCAATTTCTGACCATAGGATCAGCGTTGCTAATGAAAATTGCAGCAATAAATGCAATTCTGGGCACATGTGTGTGCGTGCGTGTGTCGCACACAACCACAGAAATGCATACCCAGCTGCTAAGACCATATACATACATAGCATATGCCGAGCGTTCATGGCTTTTATGTGGCTCGCAAACAATGCCAGTGTGTATTGTCTGTGAGTACCAGAAGAAGAAGAGCAAGCGAAAAGGCTTTAGCAGTCATGCTATATGTAGTGCATCCGAAAACCATGTCATGCACACACATACATATCAACAGTGTTTTATTACCGTTATATACATACAAACATGTTGCTTACTATTATTTTTTTGACAACAATGACCTTTCAGAATTTTTAATTAAAATTGTAGCTTGTCCAAAAATCACATTAAATGCAACAGTTGTTGGTGAAAAGCAAGCAAAATAATTGAATGTTTGTTACAGTAAGAAAAAACAACAAAAACACAACATGAAAAGGAAAATTGTGTATGATTTGGAAGAAGCACATCCCAAATGCAATAGAAAAGATGAAAAATAAAATAAAGAAAATTTTAATAGTGGGAAAAATACATTCATAGAATTAATCCAAATCACAGAAATTTTTTTAAGCATAATTTTATAAAAAAATTCATAAGTTTTTATTGCATTATCAGTTGTTAATTTTTTTTTAAATAATTTTTTACCAAAATATTTAAATATTTATTTAATGAAAGTCGTAGCTTAATTTTCTTCAACAATTTTCATTGTTTTTGATCACGTTTTTCTTAGTATCTGATTAAAGAAAAAAATTAATTTAAAATCTTTATAAAAATTATAAAATTATATATTGAATTTTAAGAATTTTGTTTTTGAAAACTTAACAAAAAATCTTTTTATGGTATTTTTATATTTTTATTAATTATTTTATTTTTAATACAAGTTTTTAATTTTAAAATCTTTATAAGAATTATAAAATTATATATTGAATTTTTAAAATTTTGTTTTTTGGGAACTTAAAAAAAATCTTTTTATAGTATTTTTTATATGTTTATTAATTATTTTATTTTTAATACAAGTTTTTAATTTAAAATATTTATAAAAATTATAAAATTATGTATTCAATTTTTAAAATTTTGTTTTTTGAAAACTTAACAAAAAATCTTTTTTATAGTATTTTTGATATTTTTATTCATTATTTTATTTTTAATACAAGTATTATAATACTTAGTATTTGATTAAAGAAAAAATTAATTTAAAATGTTTTTAATAATAATAAAATTATTAATTGAACTTTTAAATTTTTGGTTTTTGAAAACTTAAAAAACAATACTTTTTTGTTAAAATAAATCAATATTTTTTTGTTTTTATTTAATTGTTGTTAATAAGATTATTTTTTTAAGTTTTTATTTAACAATTGTTAGTATAAAAATCATTTTTTTATTAATTTATTAATTTCTTATTCATTTTTGGTTTTAATACAGTTTACTTTTTTAGTTTTTTACTAAACTGTTATTATTATCTTTATCATTATTATTATTATTATTATTATTATTATCATTGTTATTATTATTATTTATTATTATTTTTTGTTTTTATTAAATATATTTTTTATAATGAAATCAAATATTTTTAGAGTCGTTCTTTATCGAAATACGATTGAGAAACGAAAAATAAATCTGCATATTACAAAAAACAATTAAAATCAAAAAATCGTTCTCCTCATCTCATTTATCTTCCATTTTAGATCTGGTTAGATGGCATACGAAAAATCACACATAATGTAAAAGCGAATAATATATGTCCGATGATGTGTTTAAAAAAACAGTAAGTCAAACATTGATAAAAAATTATTAAATATTAAATTATTAAAAATAAAAAATTAAAAATTTAAAAAATATAAATAAAAAAATCTTAATAAAAAAAAAATAATAATTTTACAAAAATTTATTTCAAATTAAAGCATGCAATTATCTTAAAAAAAATATATAAAAAAACTTTGAATAAACAAAAATTTAATAAATAAATACAAATTTTGAAAAAATGTATTTCAATGTAAAGCATACAATTATCTTTGGAAATATTGAAGAAAAAATTCTGTTTGAAAATTTCTAAAAAAAATTGTTTGCATGATTTTTTCTACTAACTAACATTTTTTATATGCTTTTGTGTATATTTGTCCGTTGTTGCATTTTAACTATTTGTGTTCTATTATAAATACTTTAATCAGCACTTAACTAAGGTTAACAACCGTTAATAATTGCTTTATGTTCTACAAACACTCTTCACTCTTCTCTAACTTTGCTTCCGCTCTATCTGTTGTTAAAAATATTTTTTCTGGTCACCTTTCTTTAAAATTGTTACACCAAGACTCTTTTCTTACTCTGCTTAATGCATTTGTTTTTAAATTTTTTTATGGTCACTTTTAATTTAAATTTTCTAAAATAATTATAGGACATTAAGGAAAAATTTTTTCACTAAAACTATATGCTTTTTTCGTCTTTACCCTGTACTTTGTAAAAAAATTTAATAAATTTAAATAATTAATATAATTTAAATTTATTTAAATTTTCTAAAATAATTATTTCTGCAATGTAATTGTTTTTGATATATTCTTTCTGGTTATTTTAAAAAAAAAAATATTTTTTCTAAAACTATTCTCTAACTGTAGTGATTTCAAAAAATATTTTTTCTGGTCAACTTTAATTAAAATTTTCTTAATTATGTCTTGTGTTTGTCTTTAAATTCTAAAATATATTTCTACTCATTTAACTGTTTCAATATGATTATATTAATCTTTCATTTCTATTAATTTATTTTAACAAATTCTTTACTTTGCATGTCTGCACTTCTCATTTGCACAATATAAATATTAACGTTAAAAATATGTAAAAAAAAAATAATTGAAATGTAAATAAACAGCGCTGGCAAGAGGGTTTACGTTATATAACACATAATAATAAGGCAACCAATGTGTGTCCGAGAACTAATTTAATGAAGCAGTAAGTACAAACATTTTTTAAAAACACATTTGAACAAAATTTATTTGCTCAATTACTTTAATATAATATTTTAAAGGAGGTAAGTGCACAAACATATTAAAATAATAACGGAGAAAAAAATATACAAACTAAAAATATTTTTTCAGAAAAATAATTATTTTTGTATTAAAGTAATTTTTGCTAACATATTTTGAAGAGTATTTTCTATTAGAAAATAAAATAAATCTAGTTTTACGCCAAATTACCGAACAAGTGTCACAATTATTGCACTCAATCAAATTTGAGTAATTTTGTGTGAAAATTTTCCATTTTACGTATTATTTGAGCAGTTCAAAAATATATCTTTTATTTTCTCAGACCTCGGGCAGAGCACATTTGAGTCTCTTTCCAGCTATATTATGCATAATAATAAATAAATCTGAATTGCTATTAATTTCGTCGATTCCAACATTCCACTCAATCAAACTTGTGGAAGTCTTCATTCAGTCCTTTCTAAGAATAAACCCAATTCATTCAAAGACCTCTTGAGTGTTGAATGTTAAGTGTATTGCACTCCTTGAAACTTGAGTGAAACTCTGAGTGAAAATTCAGCATTACAAATATTTATTGAATAGTTTATAGGTATACATGTCTTATATTTTCTCTGATTGCAAAGCATACTTGAGCTTTTTTCAGCAATATATACGCTAAGTATAATATGTAAAAATTTAAATAGCTGCCACTGTTGAGTGATACTAACATTACACTGAGCTCGACTTGAGTAATTTTCATTGCCAAATACTTTCCAACTACAAAAACAAAATAAACTCAATTTTTTCCCCTTGAGTGTTTGTACTTGAGCTATACGAATTTAAATAGCCACTACTATTTACTGATACTAAAATTACACTGAGTCAAACTCAATTTTGTTCACTTCAGGCCTCTTGAGTGATTGCACTTGAGCCCTTTTCAGTGAATTTAACCTCTTAATGTATTCACTTTATACATAGAACTTTTCCGAACATTTCCTAAGCAAAAGCTTTTGTTATAAGTCGGTGGGTACAAGAGAAATTTCCAATGCGGCTATCGCGTCGAAAGGGTTGCCATACACAGTCATAGTCAAACGGCACTTAAAGCGATCTCAGCTTGCGAGATTACATCGTTTTTGATGCAGCAATGTGCTGGTTAGCGTATCAGTTCGGAACCGATTGCATCTCATTGGTGTGGGTTGACGAGCGACTTTCAAAATGGCAGAGCAGAAACCCTGCATTGCAGCTGGTCCCTAAGCATAAAAGAGCTGCTCCGCAAGCAGGAGAGAATAGGTAGAGATAAATTTGGCAAAATACGCCAGACAAAGTTGCTAAGGCGTGGTTCTAATCTCACTAGGTTCAAAAGCATAATTAACCTCCGAGACAAAATCAGTCTGTTGAGCAACCTGCCGGTTTTGCGACATGCTTCCGGAGACTTCTGAGCATCTTTGTCTAGATTGCATACTAGCCCTTGGATCTAGCCATCCGAATAGATATCATATCGCAACAATAGCACCCAACAGCATACTGGACACAATAGATCCAAAGTCGCAGTACAAGCCTCAATTTATTGCTATCTATCTAACTTGATGACTCACTTTAGTTTAGCTAGTTTTTGCATTGTGAAATAAGCATAAATGTTTATGTTTGTTTACAACAGCGCGCCAGTTGTGCTTCCTTTTCGCTGATTGGTGGCAATTGGATATTCCAAGTTTAGCCAGGTCCTTTTCCACCTGTCTTTCCAAAGGAGTGGAGATCTTTCTCTTCGTCTGCTTCCCTCGGCGGGTAA
Organism: Bactrocera tryoni; assembly: GCF_016617805.1. Lineage (NCBI taxonomy): Eukaryota > Metazoa > Arthropoda > Insecta > Diptera > Tephritidae > Bactrocera > Bactrocera tryoni. The sequence continues at coordinate 71,157,419 of NC_052502.1, read as the reverse complement.
TACTCTCAGAGATGGAGTGTTTTCATCTATTCGGACGGCAAGACATAGCCAGCGTAGCCTCTGTCTCTTCATTCGCTTAACTATAGCATTGTCGGCTTATGTCTCGTATAGCTCATGGTATTCACCATTGCCATTGGCAATGTGCAAAGATCATAAATCTTCCGCAGAACCTTTCTCTCGAAAACTCGTAACGCCGACTTATCGGATGATGTGTAACTTGTAGAATTTAGTCTTTGTACAACGAGGAAGGTCTTTACTTTTCAATTGTCTACTCAGTCCGTACCTGTTGGCAAGAGTTATTCTGCGTTGAACTCCGAGACTGACATTGTTGTTATCTAAGACTACCAACAGTGACGTGGGAGCCAAGTCGTCTTTCGTCCTGCTTTCGTTCACTTCCAGACCCATTTTCTTCTCTTCTCTTCCTATTCACACTGCTCTCCCTTTCTACAAACACTTTTTGCGAACCAGATACGCGTATTCGCCATAATATCTGCGTATAAATGCTCATAGCCCTAATCCAGTATTAAAATCCATTGCCATGCTTCAAGCGACACTTAAAATATCAATGACAATAAACAATTGAAGACGACAAAGCACGTCAAACACTTCTGCGATAAATAGGCAGCAATGGAAGCGAGCATTTTTGCTATTTCGCAAATCCCTAAAGTAAAACCAGCAACAAGGACCACTGACACATATTGTCGAGCGGTAGAAGAAGCCTAACAGAAAGTCGCTAGATCTACCTTAGTTTCAGAGCCGCTTGTGTCAACAGGTTTTAGAGGCTCTGGATGGATGCAGACAACAACAGAAAAAGGCTGGAGTAGATGAGCTTACACCAGTAGTTGCGCAAAAAGCCGGCGGCAGGTGAAATATAGAGAAGAAAGCCTTAGCAAATACACATTTATAACCTTGGGTGTAGCAGCTGCTTGTGCGCGCTTCTGCCACCAGCCGTCCAATGCGAATTTATACAGCATAATTGTTTAGTGGAAACGCTGGAAAAACAACATGCAAACAGCCACCGAACGGGGAAAAGCAAACAGTACCCGCGACTATGCAAACAACACGATATTTTTGCATAAATAAATATTTTGCCGTCGCCACGCAAATGAGGCGGAGCTACCGCGGCCGCGATGCTGCGATTCTAAGCCAACAAATGCGACGAGGATTTCATTTTTTAATTTCTTGTAGTATTCACTCTATTTATCTTCTCATTTTGCTTTGCTTTGCTTTTGCAACGCACATTTTACTTTTCCCCCTCCACACGCATCTCTGCGTCCCGCCTACAGATAGCATTTACCCACTCAACGCATTACCAGCAGCATCAGCGCTTGAGCCCTTGAGTAGTTCCTTGTTATTGGCATTTTGTTGCCTTCTGATACGCTAAGTGGCATTATTGTCCTTCAGGCCATATTGTACGCGCTGGCAGAAAGCAATATTCTAGTGCTTGCTCGCTGTCTGCAAAAGAGTTACGCATACAACAAATAAATGTCTTTTAGTGTCAATGCCGGATTTCGGTGAAAATTTATGATTGCAGTAGAACACATAAAACCCGCGCACTGCGGACGACGGGAAGTCCTCTCATAATGAGGGTGTTGTGTAGGCGTGAAGTTGGTCAGTGGGTGTGAGCGCTAGAGGGTAGCAGTTGCGTGTGTGGTGTGGGGAAAAAACATGTGTTGAGTTATTTTGAACCTGTTTATCAGCTGTTTATGCGTGGCAGCTGTCAAAAGTTAGAGGTTATGGTGAGTGGGTCGAGTAAATTGATTGCAAAAAGAGTGAGATAGCCCACCAGCAGCAAAGTTTTTATATCAACAGTACGGGCGAGTGTACATTTTCATAAGCTTTGGAAAATCTATAAGCTAATTATAATTAATATTAATATTATACGGCCTTACAAAATATAAGTTTTACGCTATTTCGAGTTTTATGTTCTATTTTACACTATATATAAGGAGCGCAAATGGTGTCCAAGATGTGATTGAAAGCTATCCTATGTATTTGGTGGCAATGGCAGGAAATCATTTTCTATGAGTAGCTGACCTACGGCCGATCTCTTAATTCAACATCGTCAGAAGGAAACGGCCGTTCTAAGCCCACGTGGAGGAAATTCTTACAAAAGAAGACTATGAATGCCGAAAACCGTTGAACGAAATAAAGATGTTAGCAAAACACAGAACCAGATGGAAACGCTTTGTTGAGGACCTATGCTCCAGTGGAAGATACAGGAGATGATGAAGGCGAGAACAACACCAGGCCACACAAATCGTGACTTGGCAGAAGCTCCATACAATGAAAATCGACTGCCCAAAAAAAAACACTCCGTCTTTTTTGTGTCATGGGCGCGAGATCTTGAAATTGAGAAGATGCTCGCGAAATATTTGAATAGAATTTGGGGGTCTTTGTATATTACTACGAACGGTTGCCACTAGGTCCCGAAACCGTTGTAGACTTCAACTATCAGGAAATCGGTCTCCTAGACTCTATTACATTCATTTGAGTACTCGCCCTCAGTATTTTAGTAATTAAGTTTTAAAGTCAGAAAAGCGATAGGCATAGGGGTTGATCCAAAATTGATGAATCTCGCTGAAATTCGGGTTGACGCCCAGATCCTCATGGATCGACGAATCGTTTTGTGCTTACCACAATTTTTTTAAGACGGCCTATTGAACAGTATTCAGTCTGAACACCTATAATTGTGAGGAGACTGACTTTGCTAAGAGCCAGTAGTTCGGATGACCTCTTACGGTTCACTCTGCACCGGAAGGATTTCGCAGTGGATCAAGTTCTGGTTATTGACCAGGACATGCTGAGGTAATTGGAAATCCAAAGGTCCAATGCCAAAACGCAAGCGGACATCAAAGAACCGACTCGAAGAAATTGAGAAAAAGGTGCTCTCCGTAGCCAGGTCATTGGCGATTATTCAGTCAATCATACACTCTCAATCATATACTCTCAGTCAAAATTGCAAAAAAAGCGAAAGGTTTAGCTAAGCCAAGGGCATGCATTTACATGGAGTTTATAGTTTTTGTTGGGATTCCACGCAGCAACAATCTCAATAGAATAGCAGAATAGGTTTTCACAGATACCGAAAGCTGAAAAAGCATTAGAAATAGGAGTGAATCGTTTTTTGGGCCCAACTTTTCACACTTCTCCCTACAAAATAGTCGCGATAGTATTTCGAGGACTCAAAATAAATCAGTTAGTTTTATAATTCACTTTCAGTTCATTAAAAACAAAACTATATGGCCTCAAAACAACAAAAGCAACAAGTACAATAATAAACAGAACGAAAATAATAATATATTCAGTGTTGTATTCATTCTGAAAATTTTCTACTTTCGCCATTTGCTATGCACCGTTACTTTGACTAATTCAAATTGCACTCATTTAACCTAATTTCCCTTTGCTATTTGTCCGACCACTTTAGCCGACTATAAGTAAATAAATGCTGCCACTGTGAGCCCCCTACATATCTATGTGTCTATGTTTGCTTATTCATATGGAAAATGTTAACTATGTAACAGGAAATGAAGGACATACACATAAATATACAGCAAAACAAAAACAGAAAACTAATGCTCACAGAATTGTAAAATGGTCGCATAGCTATGAGCTCCTACGCTTTGCATTGTCCTTTGCCATGGTTTGCAGTCACTTTTTGTTATGCTACAGGAAATTGACCAATACAACCCAACCACTGCCATCTCTGTTCGTATGTATTCGTGAGTGTTGCCCGCAATTTGTTTGAGCAGTTAATAAATTATAAACTAATTATTTGCAATTACTAGAGGGAAAGCATGCGATAGGGGGTCAGAGTGGCTGGGTTTTAGTTCACGAGAGGAAGTAGAGAAAAGTAGAATGATTTTGACCGCATAAAAAAACTGGCAAGAGGACCGATTTTGGGTTCCTACATTTATAAAGAGTATATAATGAGACTATTAACAGTTCAAAACACATATAAACTCGACGAAGGTATCTAGAGCCATGTGTAATCAATCCTTGAACGGCAAGACATTGAAAATTGGCTTAAAAATCCTACAAAATAACATAAAAATAGCTGATAATCGAAGCAGAATCAGCATGTTGCTTCGAAGAAGTAATCAAAAATTAATTTATAAATTTTGCTAAGAGAAAAAACATAAAATGTCAGAAATGAATCTACACAATGAGATCATTAGATGATACTATGCCTTAGTCGTCGTCCGAGCTGTCGAAGGATACTTTATATTTAGACTCAGAGACCAATTTGTTGAGTACAAACAATTTCAAATTTGAACATAGAAAATAAAATTGTAATGGAGGCGCCATTCGAAATCATTCTTAGTAAGGAAAGGGTTCTTCTAAAATCTAACAGTCATACTTTCACTTTCGAAAGCCCCCAGAAAGATCTGCTTTTGGTTTAGAGAATCTCAAATTCTGCAGTGCTTTCTTTCTATATCTCTCTATCATTCAATTACTCAACTACGTAAACTTCTCTCTGAAACATCTTAAAGTCATAGCCTTCAAACAACAAAGGTAAGTGGTTCAGACGGACTCAAAGGTACGTACTTATTTCGAATATTTACGCTCAGAAATGTCTAATCATTGCATGCTGTAACTGTCAAATATTGCACATACACACATATAAATTTCTCTTATTAAATAAATTTAATGCGTTTTCATAAATATTTCGATTCACGCTTTAACTTTATATCTCTACAATTCCACACAGTTGGATGCGCTTATCTTTTTCGGTGGAAAAAGGTGGCAAAATACCTATTAAAGTGGTAGCGAAAACTTTTGCGTCCGGCAAAACGGAAAAGCTAGTGTATCAATGCTTTAAGGAAGTCGGACTACCGGACGATAAGAGTGCCACCATGACGAAGGAAGAGTTCACATTCGATAAGTTTTATGCGCTGTACCACAAGGTTTGCCCACGCAATGACATCGAAGAGCTGTTCACTTCCATGTAAGTTGAGAATGGGGTCATGAATGAGTAGATATGTGCGTATTTGTATGTAGTGTACTTGAAATAACGAGGGTAATCCTAAAGTTTTTAAAAGTTTGCACATTTTTAGCAAACAATTTAGCGACCCAAATATGTATATCGAGAGGTCTCAAATCGACGAATGAAAGTTGAAATTGATTTATTATACTACGTATTTGCCAGACCTAGATTCCACTGCGGTTTTCTTATAAGAAACCTTTTGATAGTGAGGGATTTGAGACCAAGCAGGAGCTGGAGTTGGTTGTCAACAGTAATTAAGAGAAGCAAAACGGTTCTAGCCATAAAGTGAGGTACTGAAGCAATTTCAAATCTACGATACAACCAAGTTTCTACTAAACTGAAACATGTAAAACATGATGAAAGAGGTCCCGTGTATCGGCCTGTATAGAATATCTATTTTGAAAAATAAGAATTTTCTAAATATTTTTATCGTATTTATTTTATCAGTTTGAGTACACTAGGAGATTATCTTCAAGTTCCTACCATAAAAAAGGTACCGAGGCAATGGATAACCTGTGAATCTGCCGCTTATCGACCAAGGGCAAAATATTTATGTTAAAAAATATTATTTCCAAGACAGTTTTAGTCCGAAGTATTTATCAATTTAGGAAAAATACCAAGACAAGCCACCATAAAGAGAGTTATTGAAGAAATCGGAAATCTGCGGGACCAACTGCATGTTCCTATCACAAAGAGAGGGCCAGTTAGAATTCAAAACCTGTGTATTAAACGTTACCTCGTTTATTTTAAGGACTCTATTTATTAATTTACATACTGGGACCATTCTCAGGTCCTTCTTACCCGGTTACGCGGTTATAGTCTGAGGTTCTATTCTTGGTTTCCTATCATAAAAAAGAGGTATCGACGTAATCGGATAGCATTGGATCTTCCCTGTATCCACCTCTTTCAGCCCGTTGCTTTCATAAAAACGACACTGAAGCAAACACACTTAGACGGTTCTTCCATATATCGAGACAGACGGAAAATCAATTTAAAAGAACAATGATTTCTTTGACAGTCTTGGGCACAGTAATAGGGTCACCCTCTTATTTCAGCAATAAATTTACTTATGTATATGCCAACAAAGCGCCTTCCCACACATTTTTACTGAACATCGTCTAGTGTTTATTTATTTACTTTTTACCTCTAATATATATAAACAACATTTATATTTCTTTTTCTACATATTATTTGTCTTTATCCTTACTCCCTCACTCTCAACAGCACTAAGGGTAAATCGGAAGTCATTTCGATGGCACAGTTCGTACAGTTCATGAATGATAAGCAACGTGATCCACGTATGAATGAAATTTTATATCCGCTCTATGATGAGAAGCGTTGCACGGAAATTATCAACGATTATGAATTGGACGAAGAGAAGAAGAAGGCGGGTGCGTACCAGACTACTACTAAGGAGTTTGCAAAGTTTACAATTATACTAATATTTCTCCACAAACACAGGTCAAATGTCGATGGATGGTTTTAAGCGATATCTCATGTCCGATGAGAATGCACCCGTATTCTTGGATCGCTTGGAAATGTATATGGAAATGGATCATCCATTGGCGCATTACTATATCAATAGTTCGCATAACACCTATCTGTCGGGTCGTCAAATCGGTGGTAAGAGTTCGGTGGAAATGTATCGGCAGACGCTATTGGCGGGTTGTAGGTGAGTGCAAGCCACTAAACATAATGTTTTTAGTTAGTATGCGAGTTCTACACCAACTTTTTGTCTATTTTGTCTCATGCAGATGCGTCGAGCTGGACTGTTGGAATGGCAAAGGTGAAGACGAGGAGCCCATCGTAACTCACGGCCACGCCTACTGTACTGAAATTCTATTTAAAGTGAGTAACACGACTTTTACGGCCTATTTTTGGAGTCATCACTTCATATTTTCCATCTAGGATTGCATTCAAGCCATCGCCGATTGTGCATTTGTCTCCTCCGACTATCCTGTTATATTATCCTTTGAGAATCACTGCAATCGTGCGCAGCAATATAAATTAGCTAAATACTGTGATGACTTCTTCGGTGAACTATTACTAAAGGAACCGTTGCCCGAACATCCGGTGAGTCCTTTAATAAAAGCTTCGCATGCACTGCGCTAATTGCCACTTCAATACAGCTCGATCCTGGTTTACCACTCCCACCGCCTAATAAATTGAAACGGAAAATACTAATAAAGAATAAACGCATGAAACCGGAAGTCGAAAAGGTCGAATTGGAGCTCTGGTTAAAGGGTGAACTGAAGACCGATGATGATCCGGAGGAAGATGCCAGCGCCAAACCACCTGATGCGGCACCACCACCAGAGGCTGCCGCCGCACCACCAGCGGGCGAGCCCGGCGCAGATGGTGCTGCGCCTGAGGCGGAAGCAGCAGCGGTCAATTACAGCGGCTCCACGACGAATGTACACCCCTGGCTGTCATCGATGGTCAATTATGCGCAGCCCATTAAATTCCAGGGCTTCGATAAGGCTATTGGTAAATATTTTCTTGTGGCAACGCTCTTTCTAATAACTAAAACTCTATGGGATTATTTTCATTTTTTTTTTTACAGAGAAAAATATCGCTCACAACATGTCGTCGTTTGCCGAAGCGGCTGGCATGAACTATCTTAAACAGAGCTCCATCGACTTTGTCAATTATAACAAACGTCAAATGTCGCGCATTTACCCGAAGGGCACACGCGCCGACTCTTCCAACTATATGCCACAAGTGTTCTGGAACGCTGGCTGTCAGATGGTCTCGCTCAATTTCCAAACCTCCGATCTGCCTATGCAATTGAATCAGGGTAAATTCGAATATAACGGTGGCTGTGGCTACCTGCTCAAGCCGGATTTTATGCGCCGCTCAGACAAGGATTTCGATCCGTTTGCCGATGCGCCCGTGGACGGTGTCATTGCCGCGCAGTGCTCCGTGAAAATTATAGCCGGTCAATTCTTGTCAGATAAAAAAGTCGGCACCTACGTCGAAGTCGACATGTTCGGTCTGCCCTCGGACACAGTAAAGAAAGAGTTTCGTACACGTTTGGTGCCTAACAACGGTTTGAATCCCGTATACAATGAGGATCCGTTTGTCTTTCGTAAAGTGGTGCTGCCCGATTTGGCTGTGTTACGTTTCGGCGTCTATGAAGAGAGCGGCAAAATGATTGGACAGCGTATATTACCGTTGGACGGTCTACAGGCCGGCTATCGACACGTCTCACTGCGTACCGAAGCGAACTTCCCAATGTCGTTGCCTATGCTTTTCGTCAACATCGAATTAAAGATTTATGTACCTGATGGCTTTGAAGATTTCATGGCCATGCTGTCGGATCCGAAAGGATTTGCGGGCGCTGCAGCAAAACAAAATGAACAAATGAAGGCGCTGGGCATTGAAGAACAGAGTGGTGGTGCGGCACGTGATGCAGGCAAAGCCAAGGAAGAGGAGAAGAAAGAACCACCACTGGTATTCGAGCCAGTTACGTTAGAATCACTGCGCAGTGAGAAAGGCTTCCAAAAGGTGGCCAAAAAGCAAAACAAAGAGCTAGATACGCTTAAGAAGAAACACACCAAGGAACGCATGACCATGCAGAAGAATCAGAATGCGGCTATTGATCGGCTAATCAAGGGCAAAAGGTTGGACATTGATTCAAAATGGTTGTAATGTTAACATCTATGAAAATAAATTTCTACCTCTTATCTCCATAGCAAAGATGAAATCCGCAACGACACCACGATCAAGAACGCAATCACCGAACAGACGCAACAGTGGACCGAGATGATTGCCAAACACAAGAAAGAGGAATGGGATATGTTGCGGCAACATGTGCAGGATTCGCAAGAAGCAATGAAGGCTTTAATGCTGACCGTACAGGCGCAACAGGTGAAGCAGCTCGAGGAACGGCACGCGCGGTAAGGACGAAGGATATTTGGGATTCAGTTCAGTAATTAACATTTTCTGGTGTTTAATCTTTTGCAGTGATATTAAAGACTTGAATGCTAAGCAAGCCAAAACCTCCGCTGATACCGCCAAAGAGGTGCAAAATGATAAAACATTGAAGACGAAGAATGAGAAGGATCGACGATTGCGTGAGAAACGACAAAATAATATCAAACGCTTTATGGAAGAGAAAAAGGTGAGGCATATTATTAATATTATTATTCTAAGTTATAGATGTATACAAGAAGTGAAGTTGAAAAGTTCTTCGAGCTTGGAGCTTGTGAAACTTTAAACTTAAAGAACATAAACATGGGTCTGAACATTCTGAAATCCTCACATGTTTTGACTTAATACTGGATCTTTGGATCATGTAGTCGCGAAACTAAATTCTGGTGGTATTTCTTCAGCCTACATACCTGCGAGAGAGTTGTTGGTTGGGAAAATGCCACTGGAGGAGAGAACTTCATGACGGTAAAGTCAAAGCTCGAGGGAAGGTTGGTGAATTTTACAGATTTCCTAACAACGGAGCATTTTTCAAGGCGTGGTTGCTGCCATCAAGGTAGCGCGCTCTCTGGCGGAGCCTCCTTTAAAGAAGTGAATGTAGGGCGGGGTTAATAGCCACGAGCTCACGAGGTATGCGTTCAAGGTTGAAAAAATGAACTGATGCCTGCTGCAGAAACATCTCATGTCCCGCATTTGGTAGACTTAAACACTTTTAGATATCCCACTGAGCAAGTAGGAATCGAAATTAAACGTCTAAGCACATTTGTATTGCCCTTAAGGCGCTTTGTCGACTTATAAGATCGAAAAGAAGAGTTGAATTTTTTTAAGCGTCTTGAGGATAAGCGTACGAACTTAAATTCAGCTTAAACAGTTAGGCAAGTCTAGAGCTCTCAAAAATGTAAAAATATTTTCTTTCGACTTTTATTACGCTCATTAGATCAATAAACTAAGCTAATTAGGTGTCTTCGGAATTTACTAAAATGTTCAACACATAGCGTTATATTTAAGTAATTATACAAAAATCCGCAAAGTCGTTAAATATTACTTTCGCTTATTCTTTTTCGCCAGCAAATCGGTGTTAAACAGGGACGTGCTATGGAAAAACTCAAAGTGGCACACGGCAAACAAGTCGAGGAATTTAGTACTGACGTGCAAAAGGTACTAAACGAAACACTCCGGCAAACCGACACTATAACCAGTATTGAGACTGTACTTTAGTGCAGTTATAAACATATAATGAATAAACTATGTAGTATTGAAATCTTAGCGACCAAATAGTTATGTGCTTGTTGAATGAAGAAGCCACAAAACAGTGTGCTAAATTACATAACAAAGTAATTATAGTAGTAGTTGTAGTAGTAGTAGTAGTAATAGTAGTAAATACTTTAATAAATTATATTTTGGTTATAAAATATGTCTTTAAGTTATACACCCACACTTTAAATACAACAACAACATTTGTGTGTTTTCTGTTAATTTTTAGCAAATAGTAGTAGAAAATTATAGCGCGAATTCAGTGATCACAAACGGCTAAATAAACATATTTAGGATAGCTATGCTAATTCCAACTTTCAATAACTAATTTTGGTGCTAAAATATCTAAATATGGGAACAATGAATGTGAAGCAAATAATAAGTTGTAGTAAGACAATTTAATAACTTCTTTCAACGGGATCCTGAATCTAAAATACTATATATTATAGCCTGAACGCGTTTGTTGCTTTATAACAATTATTTTATAGAGTGTTTTCCAATCTTTATTTTGGGTTTAAGTTTAAAAAATCAGCAACTAAAAAATTAGTACAAAAATTTTAGTACTAATAATGTAGTACTAAAACTTGAGTACTAAAAAATTGTATTTAATGATTTATGGAAATAGTTTATCTAAAGAATTTAGTTCTTGTAACTAAAAATATTATAAATTTTAGAATCAAATCAGTAAATAAATTTAGTACTAAATTCTGTTTCACTAAAGTTTTCGAAAAAATAGTACTTAATAAATAAAGAAATAGTATAATTATTATTTTAAGTGCTAATATAAGTGCGTATTTAAATTTAAAAACTAAAAACTTGCTAGTCCTCGAAAACAAACGCTAACCTATACATAAAAATACATATATCTACACATATGCCAATATTTATAGCACCAAAATTAGTACTTTTGTGAAGGTATTCTTATAAAAAATAAAATTAAATAATATATTAAAGTTTTTGCTTGCTTTAAAGTAGGAAATTTGGGGGAGCACAAAATTTTAGAATGCATACTTTGTTTTTTTTTTAAATTTTTATCAAATAATTCATTTAGTTTTTCAGCACTTAAAAAAATCACTTAGCAAAAATATTGTGTTTTTTTCGTTTAATTATTTTTTTAAAGAAGTATAATTTTTTATTAAGAATTTTTAAGCTTTCTTCAGAGCTTTTTATAAAAAAAAAATCAAAAAATTTTTAATTGAAAACTGAACTAATTATTGAAAAATATTGTCAGAGATAAAAATAATTTTTCTTTTTTTTAATTTTTAGTTAAATTTCGACAATTATATTTTGAAAATTTTATTTTTTAATTTTTAAAATTTAATTTTTTATATTTTATTTTTTTTTTTTTTAATATTTAATTAGTGTTTTTTCCAATTAAATATCATTTTAACTTTATATTTTTGTTCAAATTAAAAATTTTATTAAATCAATTTTTAATTTTTTTATTAAAACTGAGCAATGCTACTGACTAAAAATATGTCTTTATAAAATTTAATTCTGTTTGCTTTCAATAAAATTTTTTTTAACTAAAAATTAGCAATTTTCGTTGAGACAAATTTAGAGAAGTATAATTTTTTATTAAGAATTTTTTACATTTCTATATTTTTTTTATAAAAAATAATAATGAAATTTTTAGTAGTTTGCGTATCTTACTGGGAAAGAAGAAGATTATTTTAAATTTTTAATTTCTAAAAAATTGATATTTTTTAAGAAATATAATTGGCATATTTTTTAAATCTTTGCCTTATTATAAATTAAATTTGTTTTAATTTTAAAATAAAATAAAGGTAGTAAATTCTTAAATGTCAAAATTAAATAAATTAATTAAACTCTTTAATTAAAAAATTTATAGAAATTTCAAACTTTTTCAAATTAAAGCTTATAAAATTAAAATTTTCCAAATTTTAATGGAATTGTGTCAGATTTTTTTTAGAAATACAAAGACTTAGACAAAATATTTAATTTTATGGAAAAAATGTTCACACACTTTTAAAACTTATAAAATAAAAAGCTCCAAATTTTTCCTGACAAAATTTTAAATGGAAAACCCTACAAAAATTATAATTTTACGGAAAAACATTTTAACATACATACTTTTAAAACTTAAATTATAATTAAAAGATAAAATAAAATTTCCAAAATTTTCTCTGACAGAATTGTATTTAAAGACATTAAAAGCCTTACAAAAAATTTAATTAAAAAAAATATTTACACACTTTTTCTTTATAAGATATTTAGCATTTTGCTGATAAATTTTGTTAATAATAAAAACAATTATTTGTCATTCTAATTTATTTTTTTTTAACTAAAAATTTAAAAGAATGTTTTCTGTAGTATTTTGCTATCTACAAACTGTTTAACCTATTTTTTCATTAAAATTTTTATCAAATTTTTTAAATTGTGCTAATAAAAAATTTAATTTTTGAGAAATTATCTTTTTAGTAATAAAAAAGAAGATTAAAAAATTGTTTAACGTATTTTTTCTAATTTAACGTTTCTTCTTATTAAAACTAAAACTTTGCAAAATGAAAAAAAATATATTTTTTAATTATTAATTATTTCAATTTTTTAGTTTTACTAAAAATTGATTACTAGAACTAAAAAATAATAAAAAAATAAGTTTGTTATTAACATAGTTTTTTAATAAAAATTTGTGTCGCTATTTAAAAAAAAATAAAAACTTGCTAACATTTTGATTTTTTTTTTGTTTTATGTAAAATTTTTAATTTGATTTTTTTTTTGTTTTACTAAAAAATTTTAAATTTTGCAAGCAATTTTTTAGCAACTCTGTTCCTAAAATTTTATTTAGCTAAGAGCAAGAGAAAATCATTAAAAAAAATTATGGTATCACATTGCAAGCTAAAATATTTTCCATTTTGTTGAGTAAAAATTAGTTAACCTGTTCTTTAATAAAATTTTTAGGTTGAGTTGGATTTCTTCTTAGAAATAAACTTTATCTCACTAAAAAACTTTTTTTTTCGAAAATATAATTAAAATTCGATTTTTTTTAATTTAACTAAAAAATTTTAATTAATAAATTTTTACTAAAAAATTTTGAAATTTTATTAAGTAATTTTTTAAAGATTTTTTCAACCAATTTTTCTAAATATTTGAAATTAATTTTTTACAAATATTTTTTCCTAAGTATTTTTTTTTAATTTTTTTTCAATCAATTTTTACTAAACAATTTTTAAATTTTATTAAGTAATTTTTTACAGATTTTGTTCAATGAATTTTTTTTTAATTTTAAATTTTGCTAAGTAATTTTTTATAAATTTTTTTTCAATAAATTTTTACTAAAAATTTTGCTAAGTAATGTTTTATAGATTTTGTTTCAATCAATGAGTGCTGCAAAAAATTTAGGGTTTTCTGCTATTTTTTTTGACAATACTGCACGTAAAAATTTATAGAGTTAAAGCACAACACTAAAACCTACATTGCTTTATATAATATGGAAATTTTTGAATTTAAGTATTTTTTAAGAATTTCTAAGAAAATGTGTTACATTTGTTAAAAAAATTTAAAGTAACCTTTATTGAATATTAAAAAAGCAATTTTTCAAATCTGTTGCTATTATTAATTATGTAATTAAAAATTAATTTTAATTTAATTGAAATTTATTATAATTATTATTAATTTAATTTAATTTCATTAAATAAAAATTTATTTTTTTGTTATCTATATGTACATATGTATGTTTATGTAGCGCAAATAGCGTTTTCATTTTCAAACGAGTAAGCATAATACGATTTAACGGTTACTTGCACGTATGTATGTAAATATGTATATCTCACACTTCTTCCACTTCACCACACATTATACTGTTACATTTAAAATTATTTATTTGCATCAATGTTAAATTTTTAGTTTTGTAATTTTGTAAGTTTTGTGTTCATTAGCCAAATCGCAAAAAAATATTTGTATTTAGCGAGTAACGGTTACATTTTTTTCCACGTCTTTTATTTGTAATTAGCAAAGTAATTGATTTAGTTGAATAGCTGTATGCCGACCTTTGTAAAAGAGCTGCTGTAGAGTATTATGAATAAAGTGATTGCAGTCAAGTGAACGTCACTTTTGTATTTTACTGTCTGTCACGCATTTGTTGTCGCATAAATGACAAAAACTAACGACACGCCTTATATTCTCTCACTTTTCGCCCAAAAACAACAGTTACTCGATATGTACAAAATGGAGGAGGAGGCCTACAAAATACAAGGCAAGTCTGAATTCTATGCCTAGGACCCAACTATAACCGCAGAGCAGCCACTTTTATAATGTTGGTGTGCACGTGACATGGTGAAGTGGTGGAAAACAATTAAACGCTTACAGTGTAAGCCTGTCATGGAAACGAAACGGCAATTGGCAGCACTTATGCGAAAGTTTAAAATGCAATCGAATAATAAGTATTTAATATTTATTTAATTATTTATAGCAACTAAAGAGTATAAATTTAAAATCAAAACAAAACAAGAAAAAATCTAAAGTTTAGAACGCAATTCTATGTAAAACCTTTCAAAGCGAATATTGAAGAAAAATTATTTATAGTAAAGTAACGTGAAATTTCTATATATTTATGCAAAGGATGAAGATACATGTTATATATAAAATATATAAACTAATTTTAGCGTTAACTGAGAAAAAAATAGAAATTATTTGTAAACTAGTGAAAATAAGTGCAACTGGAATGAATTCGTAATGTCAAAAAAAAAAAACCTGATAAAACGAGTTTAGAGTTTAACACCGCATTTTTGTCTAAGTCAAACTAGAAAATTTAAAAAGAAGTCAACATAACCTTAAAACATGCAACATAACATAAAAAATTCAATATAAACCAGAAAAAATCAGGATAACATTAAAAAACATTCAATATAACATTTAAGAAGTCAAGATAACCTTAAAAAAGAAAACATAAACTTAAAAAAAATCAATATAAACCACAACAGAACTATAAAAAGTCAACACATAATTCAATATAGCCTTATAAAGGTAATATAAACTTGAAAAAACAACATAACCTTAAAAAAGTCAATATAAACTTAAAAAATAAACATAAAACCGAAAAAATTAGCATAACTTTCAAACAAGTCAAGATGACCTTAAAAGAGAAAAATGAAGATAAAAAATTAAGAAAAAACTTTAAAAAGTCAACACAAAAATCAAGACAACCTTAGAAAAGGTAAGATAAACTTAAAACAATTCAACATAACCTTAAAAAAGTCAACATAAACTCTAAAAATCAGCATAATATTAAAAACCTAACCTTTAAAAATATCACGGTAGCCTTAAAAAGGAAACATAAGCGCAAAAAAATTAAAATAAATTTAAAAAAGTCAACGTAAACTCAAAAAATCAGCATAACATTAAAAAATCTATAAAAACTTAAAAAAGGCAATATAAACTTAAAATAAATTAACATAACCTCAAAAAATGTGAAAACAATAGCTAATTACGTAATATTTAACGTTTTCCATTAACAAAGTATTTGCTAGTGAAAAAAATAAAAACTAAAATGAATTAAAAATAAAAATAAAAATAAAAAATATTATATATACGTATAAAAATAAAATAAAATAATGTGGCAACATTAAGAAAAAAAATTAAGACACAGCATACAGTTCAAAAGTTCATTAACAAAAAAGGTAAAAATCAATAAACAATAAAATAACAAAAATCAATTTACACTTGTTGCAGGCTGAGACCAGCAGATTTCTAACTTGAAATAAAATTTAATTCTAAAAAACATATTGAACAATAGTAAAACCGTAAGCAAATAGCAAGGTGTAAAGACATTAATAACTTTACCAATGAAAAATACACAGAAATATTGTAAGTACCAAAAAAAAAATACAAAAACCACAAAAAATAAAAAATATACAAAAAAATAAACGAAACCAAAAAAAAATTGTAAACAAATATAGACAGTATTCTCAACTATTACCGAGTAAAAAATAACCGTAAAGTGTACTAGTTACATACAAACTATACCCAGTAACTTGAGTTTCCGCCTCTCCACCTATTTACTTAGTATACCGTTAGTACGTACATAACCTACATATAAACATTTTGAGATTTTAGCATATAAAAATATATAACTGTAACACCAAAATAAAAAAAACCGTATGCCAAAATGCAAAACAAGGAAAAAGTGAAAAATTTGCAACAAAAATGTAAACGAAAACGGCAAAAAAATTTTCAGTGAGCACCATATATGGTGAGTTGAGGTGAAGTTGCAACAGCTGATTGTCAGCGCGGTGAAAATATGACAGACGAACCAAATGCGGAAACATGAAATTTTTATTTAATAATCGTTTACTTAATTTGAAAGTGCAAAAACAGCTGATAACACTGCAAATTCATAACAGAAAATACCCCAAAAAAGTTTTTTTTGTCAAAACCATTTTTTTGACCACAGAAATGCTAAAGAAGTGAAGCAAAAGAGCTGAGGTGTATTAGTAATGAACTTGATCTCAATCATTTGTTTGTGAATTAGTCAACAGAATTGCGAATAAGCATTTTGTATGCCTTTTAGAAGGACTACACTGCGATAAATAGTTTTTTGGAAATAATAATTTTGTTTCAACAAATTTTAACTTCAATGAAATAATTAATTATAAAAATATTTAATTTTTATTAGCAAAAATATGCAAGAAAGTAATATTTTTTTTTAAATAATAATTTTGTTTTAAGAAATTTCAACTTCAATGAAATAATTAATTATAAAGATATTTAATTTTCTATTAACAAAAATATTTTAATTGAATCAAAAAATTAATTTAAAAAAAATAATTGCTAAAAAAATTAATTAATTAATAATAATATAACAAAATTAAACGTTTTCAAATTTAATTATTATTAAAAATATTTAAATTATTAATTAATTAATTATTAATTGCATTAATTTTTTTAAATTTGTTATTGAAGAAAAATTTTACTATGAATAATAAAATTTATTTAGAATAAATTAATAATAATAATTTATAAAAAATTTAAATGAATGCTTAATGAAAAAGGAAAAGTTGCAATTTTCACATCTTGAAAGCACTACATTGAGAAAAAATAACAATTTAATTCAGTAATAATTGAATTATAACATATTTTGACTTCAGTAAAATTATTCTTACTTTGAAATATTATTAACAAAAAGATTTAAACTAAATAAAAAGTTTAGCTAAAAAAATCAAAAACATTTAAAAAAATTTAATTTTTTTTTAATTTTTTAAATTTAATTGCACATTTTTAAATAAAAGTTAAAATAGAGTATAATAGAAAAAAAATCAATTTTAATAGATTAAAAAATTTTGACTTCAACAAACTTCAATGAAATTATTCATGATTTTAATTTTTATTAACAAAAAAATTTTATTACATAAAAGATTTTATTAAAAATTATTATTAATTAAAATTTAAATTTGTTAAAATTAATTTTTTTGAAATAAAATATAAATTAAAATTTAATAAAATTTTAAATTAAAATATAAAAACTTTAAATAAAAAAAATAATTTAAAAAAATTATTGTTTATAACTATAACTTATTAACATAAAATAACTTATAAATAACTTATAAATAAAAAAAAATTGTTCCCTAAAACAGTTTAATTTTCTAATAATTTTAACAAAATTCTTTTAATACAAATTAATTCAAAATTTTTTATTAAATTTAAAATATTGCTTTTCCCCAAAAATTTATTAAATAAATATGAAAAAAAAAAATAATAATAATCATTAAAATTAAATTTTTTTAAATAAAATACAAACTAAAATTTAATAAAGTTTTAATCAAAATTTATTATAAGAAAATTATTATTTCTCTTTAATTATTATTGATTTAAAGTTTTAAATAAAAACTTAATTTCTTAGAAAAGATCATTTTTCCAATAATTTTTAAAAAATTTGCTTAAATAAAATCATTATTAATTTTAATAAATAAAAAATCTTCAATTATTTGAACATTTTTACTTAAAAAATATTATTTATAAAATTTTAAATGTTTATTAATTGGAATTAAATTATTATTGTGTAAAATTAATTTTTTTGAAATAAAATATAAATAAAACTTTCAATCAAACTTTAAAACATTAAATTATAACTTCTTTTAAAATATTATCAATTTAATATTTTAAATCAAAAATTTGTTTCTAAAAAAATAGTATTTTTCTAATAATTTTAACAAAATTTGTTTAAATAACTATATAATTCAATGATTTTTATTAAAAACATTTACATTTTCACAAAATTATACAAAAAAATTTTGTTTAAAAACAATTTTAAATTTTTTTAATTGGAATTAAAATATTATTTCATTAAAAATAAACTTTTTAAAACAAAGTATGAATAAAAAAATAATAAAATTTAAATCAAAATTAAATATAACTAACTAATTAATTCATTGAAATTACTATTAATTTAAAATTTTAAATAAAAAATTGGCTTGTTTACAAAATTATGTTAAATAATATTATTTTTAAAATTTTAAATTTTATT